>NC_069125.1:11371616-11591616 GCF_026914265.1 Mya arenaria | reverse complement strand
GGCGTGTTTTGCCAATGTCAAATGTCAAGTATAATAAAACTATATTTTAATACAATTTACCGAGGCAGGTCACGATTTAGCGTTATGTAAGATGCGTAATTTATCAATACAGCGGTATAGCAACGATAAAGTGCTAATGTCCAATTTCATTGCCTAGTTAATTAATTGTACTTTCAGAATGATGAACCTCGACATCTGGCTTAAAATGGAGTCATTAACAGGTTTTCCTTTGTAGGTACAGTGACTTTGCTTTTGATTACACATGCTCCAAATATCAGAGTATTGAGGGGGATATAGTATGTTCTATTCCGATAATCGTACTTTTGTTTTATTTTGTAAGAGTTTGAATTGTAAAGTGGAACGGAGACTGGCATATATCATTCTTTGATATGTTAAATATCGTTTCGGCAACATCTTTCATATTTTTCTAACCAACAAAAATATGATTGCAAAAATTCATGGACAAACAAAAGAAGATTCAGATTGTTGAATGTCTTTATTATATAAGTACTACAAACAAGCTACACACTTATTCCAAATACAATCGTGTACAGACATAAAGAATTAAAGAAAATGGGATTTATGTGAGCCTAAAGTCCCCTGTTATCTGATGAAGGCCGAAAACAAACACTTGAAAATGAAGATAAATGCGATGTGCTGTTAAAAAGGCTGTCAGTGACGACAGGAGCTCAGAGCAACGGATGTTAATAGACCTAGTTTTTTATTCGATGAAGACTAAAGTTTGTTTCTGACTACAGCATAACAGTTTGATTGCGATTTTACATTGAAACAAACTATGTTTATTTCATATTATAAGCATAAAAAGGATTTTAAATGACAGTTTATTGTTTATTTTTTTAGAAAAAGGTCTCTTAATTGTATGCGAACGCAATGTCATTTCGGAAATGACGTCGGTCAATTAGTGTTCCAGGTCTGGTTCCTATTTTTCAAAATCTTAGGTCCCTTATAACACGATCAAGCGCAGCACTACCCAAATACTTAAATCAGTTACGCTTAAGCATTTATAAGAAGTGGCCTGTTTTCGCTGACGTTAGATTTGGAATTGAGGGCGGTTAGTTTGTAAAAGTAATATATCATGTTAATTTCACTGATAAATCTCCATAAACAACCGAAAAGCATAAAAATTATAATATTTTTTTTTTCAAAAACATGCTTTTGAATGGTGTCCTGTTTCACCGTACAAACCAGATACCACAACTGAATTACTTCCTAATTTTATTAGACATACATTGTGTATAATTAGTTGTTATGCTTGTTTTATTAGTTTGTGTCATATTTAAAAGGCCAGGTCGTTCACCTTATTGAAACAGTTCTGAATGCAATAGGAGTACAATACAGGGTCGACCTAAACTATTGTACTGCAAGGGTCGTCTAAGGTTTCGAACGATTTAAAGTAGTGTTGTGTCTGGTATAATTTGAAACATGCCGGTTTTAATTAGTACACATCTAGTTAACTCCGTTGGCAATGAAATATGTGCACATTGCAATGCTAAACCATTCACATGTTATAAAATCTGCTTAATGAAGTGAATCGCTGTTCTATAAATTTTAGGGGAATTTTATTTTGTTAAGTTTTCGCCAATTTTATGAATCACAAGCCATAAGGCTGTCATTGTTCAAGGTTCAAATATCAAACAAATCCAACAGTGAGGTGATTTTATTAGTCAGTTTAACTTATTAATGAGTTCATTTATATATTTTCAAACTTATAGATTTGTGTAAAATAATACGAAGTTGGAAAGTAAAAGAAAGCGACTATTTAAGAAGAATTAAAAGTTCACGCAGTCTAAAATAACGCAAAGTATAAACGTGTTAGTTAATTTGCATGAGCACGACGCTGGTGGCATTTATTATCAAAATCACCAAAAATCATTTTTTTTACTGAAAAACACCCTTAACTGAACCATTGAGTATGTATTTTTTTAAGTTAATTCTAATATAACAACGACGTTTGAATTATTATCGTGATATCGAATGCCGATTTTATAAAATATTTTGTATTATGATGAGTAATTGACGTTTTTGTCAACTTGAAAATCGTATTAAAATGCCTTAATACTCGTCATGACTTTTTTAATGCTTGTCATGTTTCAGTTATTTTTATGTAGCCCCACACTGTGTTAACGCATGCGGCTCGTGGATAGGAAAGGTCGTAGTTATGTATTTATTTTGTATTGACAAAATTCTGAGAAAAAAAGAATAACAAGAATTTTACCATTGATCGTCGCTGGTCGAAAGGAAGATACTAGTAGTTTGGAGGGCTCTTGTCTTAAAAAATGAAGTTTAAAGAGGGTAAAGTGGAGCCACTTATTAATTATGTAAATGCAAAATTAGCTGTGTGTCAAATGTTTGTAAATAACTCATCAAGTTACATCAAAAACAAGTTATTGTTAGGTTTCTTTTAATGAATCTGAATTCATACAGATAAATTGCACGCGGCGGGAAACTTGATGAAAATGAACAAATATTATAAATCGTATCTGGCACTATTTATATGTAGGCAAAGATGCTTTGAAGTACTGGTCACACGGTGCGTGGCTTTATTCTCCAATTTCCAAGGCATATGGCAATCTACTCTGGTGGTTTTCAAAGTTTGTATCTTCTGTATGAAGAATAATGTTTTGCTACACATATTAACATTATATTATATGATGTTACCGTAATTTATGCGAAATACACCCTGAATGCTATACGGACTCACCTTTTTCACTTGCTTTGTGTTGAACAAGCTTTTAAAGCATATTTCGACACCTTTAGCAACTATTGCATAAGAATACACAATGTTTAATTTCTTTGAATGGTTAACTACTCGGTTGATTTGCAATAATGAAAATATTATATATGTCAATGTGCAGCATTTTGCGTATTTGCGGGCTGTGTACATGCTTACAATGTCGTCTGCTAAATTTGCTGATAGATTCTGGCACGAGCTGCCACGTGCTGCATGCAGTCTGCTGTTTGTCAGATGGAATGTCTAGGACTATTGTCAAATATTGCAACGTTTTTCCCCTTTATCAACGTTGTATGTCTCCACGATGCCTGACTTCATAACCTCGGTTGACACAATAATCAACATTAAAACAAAAACACCCTACATTCATTTCTGTTATAAATCTTGAATATTTTCGCAAAGGCGTTATTTTCATTTTATGACAGCTGGATATAAAATGTGAAACTGAAGCACACATCCACTTAAAGCATTTTTATGTTAATTTCAATTAAGCAAAATACATGTCAAATGTATCGCTTTGATAGTAGAAACCAAGCAACAGAGGGGATGGTGGAGGGAGTATTCTTGTTTTGTTCTGTATATCCTGTTACAACGGAGCATATATTGATGCAAACAGGGATCTATAGGTAGGATAGGGTGCGTTAGTTAACAAAACTTGAGTTCCCTTCAGAAGTGAATGGTTACTATGACTGTAACGTCGAATGTTACAAAATAAATACAGTAGCGTATTATCTTGAACAGCTTGGATAAAACCTTTTTTAAATCAATTCACGTCTTTGGCAGAGAAAAAATGCAAACTGACATGCTGAAACCTTCACTTCTAAATGAAGTTGTCCGTTATATTATACTTTTATTTTGCAGTTTCCGTCATTTTTATGAATCAAATTGCATTTGTCATGGTCAACAAATCAAACAAAAAACGTGATTTTAACAGTCAGTTTTATATCAGTTAATTTATTGCTGTTCAATCTATTAGATGTGTGTGTGCGTGTGTGATGTCAAACATAATGGGAAAGTAAAAGCAACGACTTTTTTTGTGAATTACGTTCACACAGTCTTGATTGACGAAATGTGAGAAAAACCTGCGCGAAAAAGACGTTGTTGTCAGTTACTTTAAAAACCATAACTATTCTTTTCACCTAAAAAAAAATCAACAACTGCACAAGTTATACAGTTTGCTAAACAAAGAGATAATTCATTGCATAAAACATGGTCAACAAAACGTTGATATGAATCATTAGATTAAATCATCAACATCCTTATGTAGTGTACCTATCAGAGTATACCATACAAGTTTAACGCTGAATGACTACTTTAAACAAGGTGTATTTACTGAAATGAGCACACGGTCATATCTATACATTCTATAAACATCAATAATTATTATTCATTGTTAGTTATGCATGATTCATTTCAATTATCATATTACAACGACACGGGAATGGATAAACGCAGGGGGGATGTCTTCATTCTCGCGATATTGAATGCCTTTACTGCTGAATTTGTAAGACTTATTGTATTTTAACGAATTCCTTGCAAGCTTGCACTCTTCAAAGCATCTTCCGTCAACATCATTCTGATTGCTTTTAGGTGTACCTTTCCAATACTTACGACAATATTTCAGAAAGAAATTCTTCGTTTAAGTCCTACTAAACACTTTCTTTTGATAAGCTGGGTAATATTCCGCCAACTTGAACTAAATAGAATGCAACACTTTGATGACAAATCGTAGTAAAATAACTTCGCTGGCAGTAATGGATCTGAAGCCGTTGATTGCGGACCGCTCATACGAATGCTCAATTCCTTATATTGCGGTTACTCATTCATATAAGTTTGTCTTTTAACAGTGTCATTGAATTAAAGAATTAATTTTAAAGCGTAACCATTTGTTAGAAATATATGATATGTTTAAATTGTCTGTATATAAATAGTCGTAGCATTTAGGCCATGAAACTTATGCGTTAATTAATCATTTTGAGAGAAATGAGGAGCAGTATTGTCGGATGTTATATGTTAAAACAATTATTGTATAAACTCTTGGGGTTAAAATATAGAAATAAGACACATATAATGCGGTTTCAATAAAATGAAATTACGAATTATTTTTTTACGAAATTAATGAGGCGGGACTGAAAAACTGAACATTTTGATTTTATTTTGGCCTAACTTCCGTGAATCAGATAATATTACTTGGCGTATTATGTTAACTTGTAAATCGTAATAAAAATTCTCTAATATTTGTCATGTCTTTTATTGCTTGTTTTTATACCGCCACACAGCATGCTTCGGCATGTGGCTTTTGGAGTATAAGGGTCGGAATTACGTACTTGTGTTATTTATATTGACATAATTTCGGTATCAAAGATTTTAAGTATTTTACCATTGTTCCGCGCTGGTCGGATGGAAGAGAGTGCTGATGGCTCTTGTCGTAACAATGAAGATAAAAGATCGCCAAGAGGAGCCAATTTTTGATTATGCATTTCGCACTGAATTGTGAATACATCGTTGACTGTGTCAAATGTTTGTAAACTATACTACTCAAAATTTGATAGGGATCATATTTTTTAATATAAAGTACATACGTATTTCAAGAAAACGATATATCAACACTTAATGTTATCAAATGGCATTGTTTCAGGTTTCAAATGTCATAAGATATCAGTACCAAACCAATTCCGTTCAAGCGTAACGGACTCCTAAACATGATAGGGGTCAAAAGCAGGCGTATATCAGGTTGTCAACAAATTTGGAAAGTCAACAGAATACCTTTGAACTTTTCTTAAACCAATGTTAGTAGCGTGTGTGATGTCCACGAGTGTCAATAACAGCTTGACATCGCCTCCGCATGTTGCTAATAAGCCTGCGGAGCTGTTGCTGAGGGAGTCTGGCCCATTCCTCCTGGAGCGCTGTTCTGAGCTGATGAACCGTTGTTGGCTGGACCGGACGAGCAGAAACAGCTTTCTGAAGCATGTTCCAGGCATGCTCGATCGGGTTCATGTCGGGGGAACGAGCTGGCCAGTCCTTTCTCTCGATGGTAGCATTTTTCAGAAATTGGTTTGTGATGTTTGCTCTGTGTGGGCGCGCATTATTATCCATGAGAATGAAATCAGGACCGATTGCACCTGCATACGGTCGAACATAAACGTCCAGGATCTCGTTACAATAACGAACAGCCGTCAACGTACCGTTTTCAATTACGTGTAAGACTGTTTTCCATGCATGCTGATTCCGGCCCATACCATGACTGAGCCCTTGCCATAACGTCATGTTCGGCGACACAAACAGGAGCAAAACGTTCATTACGTCCCCTCATCACTCTGGAACGTCGATCTGTAAAGTCAATACAAAACTTTGACTCGTCTGTAAAAAGCACTGTGGTCCATTTGTTTAACGTCCATCAAACGTGTTGACGTGCCCAGTCCAAACGCTCCTGGATGTGGTATCGGGTCAATGGGATGCGAATTGCCGGTCGTCGTGCCATCAAGCCAGCACTATGCAAACGATTTCTGATGGTTTGCGTTGAAACTCTTACGTTTGTGGCGTTCTGGAAGTCATTACGTAACGAAGTGGCGTTACGAAAGCGGTTACGTCTGGCTAAAACTGTAATGTAACGATCCTGAACGTCAGATGTAGCCTTTGCAGGACCACCACCATGTCGATGTTGAGCATTTCCATTCGTTTGATAACGATTCCACATCATGCAAACTACACTTTGTGACACATTCAGGTTTTCTGCCACAGTCCTCTGAGACAACCCTGCCTCCAGCATTCCAATGCCAACATGCATTTCATCAGGAGTTAAACGTCTTCTGTTTGGCATTTTGAACACAATGTAGTAGATGATCCGAGTAAAAATCGAATACACGAAGCGAAAAACAAGAAATGACCACATGTTTAAGTTGTTACATGTATGCCAAAAAGCCTTATTTCGTGGGTATGCAGTTTTCCGTGCCGCCCGTGCACGCGCTGGTAGCAATACAATCAAAATCATCGAACATTCTAGAGGCCTACGAAGAGATAAAACTAATGCTTTGAAATTAAATAAGCATGCTTATTTGGTTAAGTTTTTACAAATGACTAATCAAGTGATCCTTATCAAATTTTGAGTAGTATAAGATTACGATTCACAATCATAAACCTAAAATAATACATACATTGGCGAATTGTTTTGTACTATTAACAGAAATTTCATATTTTACGTATTCCCTGTTTCGCCTGCTTTATGTTAAACACGCCATGGAAGCATATTCCGTTGCCTTTAGTAACATAAGAACACAACAGGTATTACCAAGTGAACTACTCTGTTGATTGGCAGTTATAAAGAAGTTATATAAATCAAAATGACGCAAATATGTCATATCTACCGACTGTGTGCATGCTTACAATGTCTTCTGCGTAGTTGGCCGCATAACCCTGGTCAGATATACGACGTGCTGCGTGTCTGCAATTTCTCGTTCGGAATGTCTTGAAATATTGTCAGATATTGTTCCATTATCCCATTAATATCAACACAATATGGCCAAATTATGTGTTACTTCATTAGCGCGGTTGTTTGCGTTTTTTTTAAAAAAAAAAGGTTACGTTCGTTACTGTTACATACTTTGAACATTGCCGCAAAGGTAATATTTTTCATTTCATGACAGCTTGATATCAACTAATTATGAAACTCAATCTCACATCCACTAATTGCATGTTTATTGTTTACTCAAGTTCATAAACGGCATGTCAAAGTATAGCTTCGAGCAAAATAGGAGAGGGGGGAAAACGTTTTAGACATCTTTTGTCAGTCTGTACGATAGCTGATCAAGAGGGGGGGGGGGGGCGGAGGGTGAGCAAATAATATTCTTACGCTTTCCAAGTGGAGATTAAATTCAATGCTTTTATATATGCTGTTGGTTACCTCTGAGCACAGTCGCAGTGGAGCAGAGAGTGGAAATGGTAGTTGAAGAGGATTGACCGTGAAGAAAAGGCCGGAATCACGTAGGGGCAGCAGTTGTGGTCCCTGTCCAATTCCATGTCCGGGCCCAGGTCATCATAGCAGGGCGCCAGGTTACCCTTTCCGCACCACTTCGTACCCGGGAATATCAGCATGATGTTCACGTCGAACTTGCCCCACTTGGAACGGTGTTTGAGGTATTGTGGTGTCGTCGACCGCCTCACTACAGAATGCGTTCGGGGGAAAGTCCCACTCGGAGGCAAGCTATTCACTGTTTCTGAATTTTCATTTTTTTTAACTCAGTGTGGTTTACCTTTTTAATGTTTCACGATTGATTACTTGGAGTACTTCATCGTAAATCTCTATAAATTAACCAGATTTGGCTTCTTAGTTTGAAAAACCCGACATTTCCTTCGAAGGGATTTCATATCTGTAATATCTGCTAGTTCTTTTAATAGCAATATACTGTTAAACGACATATACGCTAGTGATGTATTCTTTGCTGTGATAATTGTTAATGATGCCGCCGAGAAAACATCTCAAAATCGCTAGACTCTGGCGCCATATTAACAAAGTTTGATTCAAAATCCAACATAATATTTGAATCTATTGTAAATTCACACTCCTTAAAAAAATTCCCTAAAATGGCTTAACTAATCCGGCATCCGTCCGTTACCTGCAGGAAAGCCGTTTCAAACTCTATCGAGTAACCGCTGGGCAGAAACGTCTCAAGAACAAGCATCTTTTCGTACGATAAACGGATCTCCCAGCGAACGATAACTACGACATTTGACAAACTGTACGGGTACAGAATGCGTGTACGGGTGCGTATCTACACGTCAACTATGTTCCGGAGCCAGCGTGTGCTACTGAAACCCTTTACAGTAAAAGGTAAAATAGACACACGTGTGTATCACTGCGTTAATTTTTCGAAAGTGAATTAAGTTCACATTTTAAAATCACGTAGAAATGGCTCACTGTCTACGTTTCAGATCATATTTCTTTTTTTTAATACACTTTTTTTTATTTTAGTATTTTTTCAATAAATAATTACATTTCAAGGAAACGTCATAGTGTTGTTTGTTTTTGCTGCATTCACAGTTTTTAAAGCAACACTGAACTAGTCGGGCACGAAGACAAACCTCCCCTCCTCTCAGATATTTAAGCACATAGACAGATAAACTGCATCTCACGTACTAGGCTCAATGTACTATACAGGAGAAATTGAATCAATACAGTTTGCTATAACGGAGTTTTAGTGAAGGAGAAAGAAACTGGAAAAAAAACATAATAAAAATTATCTACATATTACTGAGTTCCAGAGAGTATGCGAATATAATTTTGTTATATCGGCCAATTTGTTCAGTAGGCATATCACCATTGGTCATTTTCATCAAGAATGCTATGACAGATTGCGTACCGTTTGAAGTTTATTTTGGAAGTCGCACTGCACTGTTTGTAAACACTCATAGGCTCATAGAGTCAGAATCGCTCCTGTGTACCTTGATGGAATGGCTCGAGACGTATAAGCAGTGTGCCCCGGATTTGACCCTGGCCTTTTGCCATTACCTTTCCTGATCCGTTGACAGAATCAAAATACAACAAACGATGGAGTGAACTTGATTTACCAATCACTTATTATAACAAAATTTGCCCCATGGACAAATTGCTTCCGGGGACAAAATATATACGACAAAATTACCCACGGGTATACTTATGTCCATAACGATGTTTCGCATTTTTAATTAGCATCATAGGTAATGAAATCCTTTAGCAATTGCACGATTCAAGAGGTCAGTGTCATCCCGCCAAATAGTGAAGACATGCATATAAAGCAATGGAAAGATTAAACCTCACCCTGCAAAGCTACTGTGGATAAATACAACGAAATATATATGGAATACACAACTAAACTGTCATAAGTGCACGTTTTTAACATTCTAATAATTATCTTTATCAATTTGGGATTTTCAATTACTGACAAAGTTGGCATATTTAACAACCTCTTTTCATAACAGCTAAGATGATTGCAATGTCATTTTTGTTATAATATAATGATGTATCCTAAACATAAAATTATCCGTAATTAGTTTGACATATTTTCTAAACTTGAAAATAATCTGGATTTCATGTACCAATTATAACAGAAAAGAATATGTGTCAGGAGGCGCTGGTATGTCCCACAGATCAGTGCTAAATTATACAAATGCAAATTTGCCATTTCATTAAATGATATTTTATATATAGGGGAAACAGTATTGTTGTCCTTAGTTCATGCAATTTATATATTCATGAGCGAGTTAAGTAAGCGTAATGTCATTCAGTATTTATGTCAAAATCAATTCAGGTTCAATTGAGGAAGTTATCAAAATATTATAAAAATCTAAAAATGATTAAAAAAGTGGAAGAAGGTTAAAGAATATTTATTAAAGAACATTAGGAGCAGTATATTATTTCCTTTCAAACCCCGTCGGCAGCAGGATTCTATCCTAGGTCATCTGGGTCAGCAGTCATATAAACATTTACTGCGCCGTTATGACAGCTACATGGCAATGTGTAAATTTTAACACAATTAAATATGCACAACATATTCTTAAATAGAAAGCAATGAACCAGGGTGTCGTATGGGGAGGATTTAAAAAGAGCAATACAATTGTTAAAAAACTTTCAATGGTACAAAATAGATCCTGGGATTCTTGACGAAGTGACTTCCTGAACAAGCCCGAGAGTATCCCTTTAACTAATTTCATTACTATAACCAAATGTATAATACATAACGGTTAATTATTTACCGTATCATTTCTAATGAGTAATCTGCCCGTGTCAACCCTCGTAGAAATACTAATCAATAGTTCTTCATTCAGTATAACGGCACAGTTACAAATGAAATGGAAACTACATGGACTAGAGATAACTGGTATGAGCTGAGCCAAATCAACGGTCTACGCCCAGGTACGCTGATTTCAAATGACTGAAGTTTGCCAACTCATTTGCTTTGACTTCAAACATATCTGTGCGATGTTAAGGCATGCATTTTGAAAACCAGAAAAATTGAATTATTGCATAACATCTGTGTTTTCAATGATAAGCAAAAGGTACGTAATCAGTTTGATTGAAAAAGAAAATTCCGAATTATTTATAGACAGTACCATGTGAAGATGTTTATGTGCATTTGAGTATGAATGAGTGACACAATTGTGATAGCATTAATACACTTTGCATTGAGGATTTTAGTGTTATATTTGCCCCAAAGATATACCAGAATGCATGATAATGGTGATGATTCAGTACCTTCACTTAAATGCTACCAAATATAGTAATTACTGTACAATGCCTATAAATGACTTACATACAATAAGTTGGTTGACCCAGAGGGCACGCGGGATAGGTCACAGAGTACCCAGTCAATGAGAACTTCCGATAATGATGGGGTTTCGACTTTCTTGTGCAATTGATTTTTCATTCATGAATAATAGAAAGAGGCATTGTCAGTGATGGGCTTTTAATGAGGTTGGCACGTACAAAGTTTGAAGGATGTTTCGATATGCACATTCTATAATGGTTAATTTATCATCCATTGTGTCTGTCCTAACCAGTACAATGGTAAAACAACACTTCGCGGTATATTATTAGTGATTTGGAATTTTGAGTTCAACATCGACAACAATGAAGTATAATTTATTTAAAGACTGCTTCATTTATCAAATTACATCACACCAAATTACTATTTAAAATATAACCTATGCTATTTCGCTTGTATTTTAAAGTATGTTGTTGTTATACAATCTGCATGTTAATGTTTTAGTGCTTCTTTTTAAAAGTACTGGACAGTGTTTTGAGAAGGTTTGGAATAATATTCGCATACAGATCATATGGTAAAAACGATTTCACATTCGTATTTTCGTCTTTAACTTCAACGTCAGTCCGATAAGACAAATGCTTCAGCTAGTATTTGGCGTACATGTTATAGTCTATACCAAGCTAACTCGTCATATTTGATCACATTTAAATTTTAAAAATAATACTTCAGCTACTGGTAGTATATTTTGAGAAGTCATTTAAACCGCAATGGTCAGATCATCCGCTGAATGAATGTAGGGGCATCGCCATCATCTGACCTTAGATTTCAACAAGATTAACTTCATCGCCAACCGGGCATTGTCAAAAAATGGAAGTTGTCATCTGAACACAATTCGGACAATTTCAAAAGATAAGCACTTTTAGGATTAGAAAAGTTTTAAAGTATTCTTAACATTTTTTTTCTAGATTCGAGATGTTCTAAGCCAAATGAAGACTATCATGGATCACAAGTTTTCATTTCTTCAACCTGCCGCTATTGTTGCTTCATCGAAGTGTATTAATCTCTCGTGCAGTGTTTGTGTTGTGGTGGGATTTTACTGCTCTTTTCAAAATACATCATGAATACAAATGAGTTGAAATAAAAAGGAAATAATATGATACTTAGTGCATTCACAGTAAAAATGAGTAGTGAAAACCCCTGATTTGTTGTAGTCATAAGTAACTTATTGAAAAGGGTAGATTTTATAATGATAGAATGGGTCACTTTTGCTCTTAACAAGCCTTAGGTGATGAATTTCGTAGCATGTTTGAACGTTAAAATAAAATGATGATACAAATAAATACAGTATACATTCCCTATGAAGACGTTTCCTAAGCAGTATTCGAAAAAAAACTACATGTAATATGTAAAATGCAACTGCTAATTTCGCTGATATTTGTTAACATTTGCAGATATCGACGATAGTTTTTACGTTTGCTGGTTTTAAAAACAGTGGTTGTTAAATTACTGTTTGTTTAAGAGTTGATAAGATTGCTTATATCGCTGAACTGGCCATTTATTGATGATTTTGAAGAGATTTGTTACAGTTACGATTGGTAAATTCGTTGTTGTTCGTTTCAGTTGCCAAATGTTCTATAGTTTAGGAACAGTTAGTGAGTGTGGTGCTATTAGCCAAATATTCGGTCGCCTCAAAATATTTTGACATCGTTCAAATGAGCACTCAATGATCATGAGGTCGCGTTTGAATTAAATTTTGAACGCCCATTGAACAAAATATAATTTCAAAGTGATTTTCACGTAGACCATATCCATTTCAAGTAAAGCTCCAATATGATTACATTGGTTTCATGAACAACAATGACATGACATGTAAAACACACTCACAAAATGGAACATCTGTGAGTTCACATGGGTGGAATAGATTATCACTGCATTAATAAGTAAATCGGCAAGATAGACACGCTCTGCTTAGTGGCCGCGCACGCTCGTTAATAAACGCAGATAATTCATCTATAACTGCCTTTCGTCATAAATTAAAACAAACAACGCGTAATACAGACGCATTGAATAGCAGGACTGTGATTTTCAATCGGTGGAATAGTTAACCCCGCTTAAACATGGATAACGGCAAGCTCTGCAGTGCAGCTGCATTTATTACCCATGCACGCCCGTCAATCAATGCTAATAATTCATCTATTACTCTGTCTTTCGTTATGTTTTAGTACTTACCAATGCCATACCAGTTTTGAAAAGTCACTTTAAACCGAGTGGCTTTGCCAAAATAGGTCTGAATCTATCTAGTATTGTAAATGTCCTTTCTAAAGGTGCAGTTGTATTCGTGTGATAGATGTGCACACATTCATTATAGAAGTACAGTTGTATTGTATCACACACTAAAGAAAGAGGTACAATTGACTTTATTACCTCTAGTGATGCCATGAATCAAAATGCTACGCCATATAAGGGCAAGATAAATAATACATTGCCCTCTTCTCGTTATTATAGCGTATTAAATAAATAATGATTTGTCATCGTCTCTGCATCAAACCGTTGTATATTGGATTAGAAGATTGCACATAAAGGTAACCCAGTGTATTATATTACATCAAATTGTAGTTAAATACTTTTTTTAAAGTTCATTGGCTTATATAAAATGGTGTATCATGTTTTATTGGAACATGCAAGTAATAAAGTTGCATTAAAAGTCAGATATTATATCAACTTGTCTTAAATCCAGTTAAAAAAGCTGATATAAGCGAATATCGTAAGGTGAACTTTGTATGACCGAACGCCTGCTTTCACTGGTAAAATACGTTATAAAATTCTTGCAGTGGGCCAACTCTTCATCTGGATAGCTATTAATTGTAATACAATTGATCGAACTATTTTGTCTAGCCTGTTCACATGTTCATGTTTTGAGTTAATACAGAGAATTAAATGATTTAATTCCATTACTAAATCAATGTGTCAATCATGTCAATTGTTTTCTTTTTAACTACGGTGGTCATGTAAAAAAGATGTTAATATTAATAACGCTTTTAGCGGGATACGGTGTGGTGGCTGCAGTGATTGATTGCCCTTGCTATTGAAGGACGCCACAATTCCCTTCTGTCAGATGGGTGACGTTTGGAGTTCATCTTCATAGTCGTCGTAGTCATGACACAATTTTGACTACAGTGAACAGTATGTTTTTATTTTAACAATGCAAATTCTATAAAAAAAAATACCAAACAAGTTTTACGCGTTCAAGAAAGGTTTATGAAACAGCAACACAGACCGTGCTACTACAGCAATATATTACACCACTGACCGTGCTAATACAGCAATATATTACACCACTGACCGTGCTACTACAGCAATATATTACACCACTGACCGTGCTACTACAGCAATATATTCCAACACACACCGTGCTACTACAGCAATATATTACACCACTGACCGTGCTACTACAGCAATATATTACACCACAGACCGTGCTACTACAGCAATATATTCCACCACAGACCGTGCTACTGCAGCAATATATTACAACACTGACCGTGCTACTATAGCAATAAATTACAACACAGACCGTGCTATTGCAGGAAAAAATGTCAACACTGACCGTGCTAATACAGCAATATATTACACCACAGACCGAGCTAATACAACAATATATTACACCACAGACCGTGCTAATACAGCAATATATTACAACACAGGCCGTGCTAATACAACAATGTATTACACCACAGACCGTGCTAATACAACAATATATAACACCACACACCGTGCTAATGCAGCAATATATTACAATACAGACCGTGCTAATACAACAATATATTACACCACAGACCGTGCTAATACAGCAATATATTACACCACAGACCGTGCTACTACAGCAATATATTACACCACAGACCGTGCTAATACAGCAATATATTACACCACAGACCGTGCTAATACAGCAATATATGTCAACATTGACCGTGCTAAAACAGCAATATATTACAACACAGACCGTGCTAATACAGCAATATATTACAACACAGACCGTGCTACTACAGCAATATGTTACAACACAGACCGTGCTAATAAAACAATATATCACACCACAGACCGTGCTACTACAGCAATATATTACAACACAGACCGTGCTACTACAGCAATATATTACAACACAGACCGTGCTACTACAGCAATATATTACAACACTGACCGTGCTACTACCGCAATATATTACAACACAGACCGTGCTAATAAAACAATATATCACACCACAGACCGTGCTACTACAGCAATATATCACACCACAGACCGTGCTACTACAGCAATATATTACAACACAGACCGTGCTACTACAGCAACATATTACACCACAGACCGTGCTAATACAACAATATATTACACCACAGACCGTGCTACTACAGCAATATATTACAACACTGACCGTGCTACTACAGCAATATATTACACCACTGACCGTGCTACTACAGCAATATATTCCACCACAGACCGTGCTACTACAGCAATATATTACACCACTGACCGTGCTACTATAGCAATAAATTACAACACAGACCGTGCTATTGCAGGAATATATGTCAACACTGACCGTGCTAATACAGCAATATATTACACCACTGACCGTGCTAATACAGCAAGATATTACACCACAGACCGTGCTAATACAGCAATATATTACAACACTGACCGTGCTACTACAGCAATATATTACAACACTGACCGTGTTACTACAGCAATATATTACAACACAGACCGTGCTACTACAGCAATATATGTCAACATTGACCGTGCTAAAACAGCAATATATTACAACACAGACTGTGCTTATACAGCAATTTATTACAACACAGACCGTGCTACTACAGCAATATATTACAACACTGACCGTGCTACTACAGCAATATATTACACCACTGACAGTGCTACTACAGCAATATATTACAACACTGACCGTGCTACTACAGCAATATATTACAACACAGACCGTGCTACTACAGCAATATATTACAACACTGACCGTGCTACTACAGCAATATATTACAACACAGACCGTGCTAATACAGCAATATATTACACCACAGACCGTGCTACTACAGCAATATATTACAACACTGACCGTGCTACTACAGCAATATATTACACCACTGACCGTGCTACTACAGCAATATATTACACCACTGACCGTGCTACTACAGCAATATATTCCACCACAGACTGTGTTACTACAGCAATATATTACACCAATGACCGTGCTACTACAGCAATAAATTACGACACAGACCGTGCTATTGCAGGAATATATGTCAACACTGACCGTGCTAATACAGCAATATATTACACCACAGACCGTGCTAATACAGCAATATATTACAACACTGACCGTGCTACTACAGCAATATATTATAACACTGACCGTGTTACTACAGCAATATATTACAACACAGACCGTGCTACTACAGCAATATATTACACCACAGACCGTGCTACTACAGCAATAGATTACAACACTGACCGTGCTAATACAGCAATATATTACACTGACCGTGCTACTACAGCAATATATTACACCACTGACCGTGCTACTACAGCAATATATTACAACACTGACCGTGCTACTACAGGAATATATTACAACACTGACCGTGCTACTACAGCAATATATTACAACACAGACCGTGCTAATAAAACAATATATCACACCACAGACCGTGCTACTACAGCAATATATCGCACCACAGACCGTGCTACTACAGCAATATATTACAACCCAGACCGTGCTACTACAGCAACATATTACACCACAGACCGTGCTAATACAACAATATATTACACCACAGACCGTGCTAATACAGCAATATATTACACCACAGACCGTGCTACTACAGCAATATATTACACCACAGACCGTGCTAATACAGCAATATATTACACCACAGACCGTGCTAATACAGCAATATGTTACAACACAGACCGTGCTAATAAATCAATATATAACACAGACCGTGCTACTACAGCAATATATTACAACACAGACCGTGCTACTACAGCAACATATTACAACACAGACCGTGCTACTACCGCAATATATTACAACACTGACCGTGCTACTACAGCAATATATTACAACACAGACCGTGCTAATACAGCAATATATTGCACCACAGACCGTGCTACTACAGCAATATATTACAACACTGACCGTGCTACTACAGCAATATATTACACCACTGACCGTGCTACTACAGCAATATATTACAACACTGACCGTGCTACTACAGCAATATATTCCACCACAGACCGTGCTACTACAGCAATATATTACACCACTGACCGTGCTACTACAGCAATATATTACAACACTGACCGTGCTACTACAGCAATATATTACACCACAGACCGTGCTACTACAGCAATATATTACACCACAGACCGTGCTAATACAGCAATATATTACAACACTGACTGTGCTCCTACAGCAATATATTACAACACTGACCGTGTTACTACAGCAATATATTACAACACAGACCGTGCTACTACAGCAATATATTACACCACAGACCGTGCTACTACAGCAATAGATTACAACACTGACCGTGCTACTACAGCAATATATTACACCACTGACCGTGCTAATACAGCAATATATTACAACACAGACCGTGCTACTACAGCAATATATTACACCACTGACCGTGCTACTACAGCAATATATTACACCACTGACCTTGTTACTACAGCAATATAGTACAAGACTGATAAGCGTTTCTTGGCAATTGTCAATAAGAAGATGAATCAAAAATACTGTTTTTGTTGAACGAGTAATAACTTATAACAGTTAACTGATGTCATTTATATTGTTCACGTCGAACTATTGAACTTATGAAGGTGATTCAGAAATCATTATTGTTCAAAATTAATGGAAAATTAAATAATGACAGCTACAAATTACCATCAGCATTTACATTGACAAATTGAAAATCTTTTACGTTCTATTTGCAAACAAACTTGTATTTAAATAATTATAATACATCAAAAGTTAAATTTAATGTTGTCAAAAGGGATAATCTATTAACACGTCTTTTTCATTGATTGCTTTACAGTGATAACAACCGCCATTCTTTCAGATTCACTCAGCACACATGTTAAAAAAGAAATTAAAACTAAAGCGAAAGTGTATTTACACTATGCAGTTACTTAGAACTTTAAAATACGAATACTTTAAAAACTTTACCGGTAATTAAATAATTTAAGTACACAAATACGTTGTATCACAACCAATATAAACTATATTATACAAGTGAATTTGATATTTCTTTTCAAGAACAGAACTATGATTTGCATTTTGTCTCCGATATCTTTAATTGTAGAAAAGGCTTAAATGTTAGGCAAAAAAATACCTGTGTTTCCGGTAAACCGACCGACCCTATTTTTCCTCGCAGACCCTAGTCTGTTTTTAGGCATAAAAGTAAAAAAACAATAGTTAAATATATCGTCGTTATTTTTGTTGTTTGTCTGTCTCTGTTCCCGGAGAATAAACTTTCATTCCTGGTTATGTATTACCGAGACGCTTTGTTTACAGGGAAACAAAATGGAGGAGTTCGGCGATCCCTGTCCGATATCTTCAAACTGGCAAACGCATGTTTATGGTCCAAACACGTGGTTGATCGCAGGAGACGCATTTTGCTGCCTCTATAATGAACATATTTAGGATATTGTTCGCGGTGTTATTTATCCATGTCCAAAATATAACTTATTTTTTACATAAGGCTTTGCGTATATTATGTAGACTTCTTACGATTACGCTTTGCGAATTCATGCAGGCTTAATTGCGAGGTTCACATTAATCGTTACAATAATTAATCCGCGGATATCAATGGTTGTTCATCTCGCCTAATTTATGAGCTGAAATCCAAACCAAAACCTGGGAAAGTTATAACAACACATTGGAATGTGTCGGCTGCAGATAAAACGGTACAATTTGTGACGTCAGAGCAAGATCATAGGCGCGTGGCTATGGTTTGTATTTAAATCGGTCGGTCGGATACCGTATCATACCATTTAAAATCCAGGATTTCGTCTAGGCTGGTAAGAAAATACCATACAATTGAACATATATAATAATCAATAATCGTCGTCTGGGAATATTAAAACAATGACCAAAATGTCTGAATTCACTACGAAAACGAATGAGACTTTGAATGTTACGAGAATAATAATAAATTATAAATAATAAAATAAGATACGTAAAATAAATCCATATCCGCGTTTACTTGTTCTATTATTAACCTAACTCCACATAAGAGAGCTCACAGTTGACAAGAAAATCGGCGATATTCCTCAAGCAAATTAACAAATTTAGTTGATAAATAACTGTTTCGCTAGAACATCATCATGTATTTGTAGAAATTGCAGTGCTGGATTTCTTCTAAAAACCGATCGCGTCTTATAAAGGAGTATTGTATACAAAAAAACACCAAATTTCAGACATTAAACAATGCTGTTTTTTCTGACTTTTTGTAAATTATGGAAAGCTTAGTTAAAATATAATTGATTTGATGCAACAGAATTTTGCATGAAATCGAAACGGTAAAAAAAAATCCCGACCGACCGACCCTATTTTTTCGCCATGTTACCGGAAACACAGGTATTTTTTTATTTGGACTTAGGACCCCAATGAAATGTCTTATGTTCATTGATAAGACAGGGTTAAAATTTACTTATTCTGAATTTATATAAGTTGAAAACGGGGTACTATAAGAAAGTAACTCATTCCAAGCATTACGTTTGTACTTTCAGCTTCAGTCTACTAGACGGATAAATAAAGCAACTGCATATAGTGTCTTGTTTGCCCTAATCGGCCAATTGTTACGATTTAGCAACAGTAGACCAGCTATCCATCACATAATTTTAAATATAGTTTCTTTCATAAGTGCTGGATTAGAATGTGTATATGTACGTCAGAGCACAGCCTGACCGACGCAATCTTAACATGCCTAACCCGACAGCAATGCAAGGACCTACTAGTATGATAAAGGGATCGCCTGACAACAAATGTGGGCTGTAAAGACCAACAAATTTGTTATAGAGCTTTTAAGTTGTATGCACTTAAATTATTTTGAGGTACAAGCACTGCGCAATCCGAACTTTACTATCACTGTGTCTATATTGTGGTGTCTTATAGAGTTGTCCACACAATATCTTTCTAAGAAGAACACTAAAATGTGGATGGCTATGCTTTACCTCATCCCAAGCTTAATGACACATCCAATATACTGCTCAAAGTAAACTGTCCACTAGTATCATATTCCATAACAACCAAGGCTATCGATGCACGCTCTTACGTCCCCTAATTGTGTCTTCATTAAGAAAAAGCAGATTGCCATACTAAAAGAGCGTAAGTACGAACACCAAATCATATACAACTGAAACCGTCATCGCATAAGTTCACGTGCTTGAGTTGTGGTTGTCCGCCTCCGCGCACCGGTCGTCCTTAAGAAAGGAAACCGGATTGACGAGCTCGGCGGGCGTCTGGTTTTCGTACCGCTGGCAGCGGCCCAACCAGGAGCGTTCCATGCACACTTTCGCCTCCGTGAGCTGGAAACACATGCTGCCAAGGATGTTGAAGTAAATCTTGCCGATCATGCTTGCCAATGTGGACACGGAACTCCGAAGACAACCACAGAACCTGTATGCAGAGAATGTCAAATATATACCATTTTCTACCCAGCTTTGAATTCATTCTTGTTTAGAATCTAGTAACTCAGTTCAAAGCAAAGTTCGTTGGGAAAGTGTATTTGCCAACGGACGAACCCAGGACCTCTCCGGCTTGCATACAATTAAATATAAAGAAGTATACAGATTATCTGCCATCTAGTTAACAAGTTTGTTTTCGTCAGTTAGACCGAAAAGAGTTTTTTAATATCACACGACATAGTCACAGTATTACCACGGCATTGCAGATCTTTGCGTGTTTATGTTTAGCCTCATATATAACTGGTACTATAAATCCGTTCAATTTATTGTCATAAGAACCCTTAAGAAAATGATTAAATGAAATAAAATTGTCGTATTCTAGCTATTATATGCCTTGTTTCCTGATACTCATGTTTCACATGTAGTTGTTGTTGTTTTTTTCAAAATGTTAAATCACCATGTCCCTAACATGATTGTGTAGCAGAAACTTTCATCCAACCCATACGATTACCTTTCAATTTCTGATAACCTAGTTCAAGCCCCAGTGGCACGCGAATAACTCATGCGTTTTTAGTTTGCCCTTTCGATAGAAATAATCAATTATCTTTTAATATCAAGATCGAACGCGGCAAACAGGGCGAATCGTTACGAACATTCCAGCACCAGTGTAACGGAAGCACAGAACAAGATTATGAAACATAAAAAAATGAGCTCGTAAACTCTCCGGAGCATTGCATGAATACACGTTAAGGCGAGAACTACTGGTTTTATTCTGAAATTCCGTTATCTTGTTTAACAACCGACTCGGAAACTTCAGTAATGCATTCACTTGAATAAAACAGGAAAGGCCAAACATTTTGGAGATGCACAACAATCGTTTTCCAGTGTTTGCCAAGAAAATTAAGTAATTTAGTAGCTGAAATTTTATGTTTGTTGTTGCCTTTTCTTCTCGTACTAATTATTGTGCAATAAGATATTGTTATTACATGAACTGCATGGGCACTTGATGCGTGTATTTTTTGCGTAGATGCAAAGAAAGAAAAGTAACATGTAGCAAAGGATTCCAAAATGTGTAGCATGATTGTATGCAAACGGATAATTTGACACTTCAATTCATATAATTGCCAATAATTTCCGCCAATGAACATTAAGTTACACATGACAAGCTCAACTCAAGGACTGAACATTTCAGCCCCATGCCAAATAATACCAAGCATATCAATGAATTTATTTGCAAATATTTTTAAAATGTAACCAGTTATAACTACGGCCGTGTTTTTGACTAGGTCAAACGTCAAGTATAATAAAATTATATGTTAATACCATATGTCGAGGCAGGTCACGATTTAGCGTTATGTAAGATGTGTAATTTATCAATACAACGGTATAGCAACGATAAAGCCTGTATGACCAATGTTATTACCTTGTTAATTAATTGTACTTTCAGAGTGATGTAACATCGCACCTCGACATCTGGCGTTAAATCGAGTTATTAACTTCGTATACAACTAATGTTTTTTTTGTAGACTAGAAACGCCGAAATGTTCTCTTTTATCTTTTTTATTTAACAGAACGGGTTTCCCATTAAAGGTACAGTGACCTTGACTTTGATTGCACATGCTCCAAATATCAGATTATTGAGCGGGATGTATGTTCTATTCCGATCATTAGGATCGTACTTTTGTTTAATTTTGTAAGAGTTTGAATGTAAAATGAAACAGAGTCTGCAATATATTATTGTTTGATATGTTAAATATTGTTTGGGAAACATTTTTATAAGAGCCTTATAGTCCCATGTTGTCTTAAATGACAGTTTTTTGTAGTTTTGTTGGTAAAGCGCTCTAAATTGTATGCGAACGCACCGTCATTACGGAAATATCGTCGATCAATTTGTGTCCCAGGTCTGGCCCCTATTTCTCAAAGCATGTTAAGACTCTTATAACAGGATCAAGCGCAGCACTTATACTCAAAAACTTAAGGGAGTTACGCTAAAAGACGTTTGAGAAGTGCCCTGTTCTCGCTGACGTTAGATTTGGAAGTGATAGCGGGCTAGTTGAAACAGCGATATATCAAGTTTGTTTCACTGATAAATCTCTATAAACCGGAAAGCATATAATAAAAGCTTTACCTAAACATGTGTTTGAAGCGTGTGTCCTGTTTCACTGTACAGATACCACAACTAAATTCTCTCAAAATATTTTATTAGACATACATTGTGCATAATTAGTTGTCAAGCGTAGTTTATTGGTTTGTGTCAGATTTAAGAGGCCAGGTCTTTCACCTTATTGAAACAGTTCTGAATGGAAATAGGAGTAGAATACAGGGTCGACCTAAACTATTGTACTGTAAGGGTCGTCCAGGTTTCGAGATATTTCAAGTAGTGTTGTGTCTGGTATAACTTGAAACCTGCTTTTTTAAAATCAGTTCACATCTAGTTAAGTCCTATAGAATAAGTGCACATTGGCATGCTGGATCGAACACACACCATGAAATATATATCTGCTGAATGAAGTAAACCGCTATTTAATAAATCATGGTAGAGTTTTATTTCATACGGCTGTCATTTTCATGATTCAAATTTCAAACAAAACCAACAGTGAAGTGATTTTATTTGTCAGTTTATCTCATTTAATGAGTTAATTTATTTATTTTCAAACTAATCGATGTGTGTAATGTAAAACATAGTGGGAAAGCAAAAGCGAATATTAAAGGAGAATTTAAAGTTCACGCAGTCTTAATTGATGAAAAAGTACAAAAATGTGAAATTAACCTGCACGCAAACGACTGTGGTGGCAGTTGTTTTGAAAACCACCAACAAATTTTCTTTTTTACCTAAGAGACAACCCAATTCAACAAGTTAAAAACAGCAAATATACATAACATCGCACATGTTTAATAAAAAACGTAAACACCAAATCATTACATCGATTTATTACATAATAAAAATATGATATTTTAACCTACTATATTAAAAAATAGAGCTAAATGATGAGTATTTTCTTAAAATAATCTTTACGTACTGAAATCATCTCCGCGTCGTATTTAAACAATTTATAAAACATCAATAATTATTCTTCACCGTTAATTGTGCATTTTTCATTTCACTTCTTATATAACATCGACGCCACAGTAATGTATGAATTATTATCATGATATTGAATGCCTTTATTGCCGACTTCATAAGACATGTTGTATTATAACGAATTCCATGCAAGTTTGCACTCCACAGCTTCCTCTAGAACCATTATGATTGTTTTAAGATGCACTTTACCAATAATTACGGCTATACGTCAGCCAAAAAGAGTGACTTTGGCTTCCTTAGTTGATGGCCTACTCAAGACTTTTATCTTATTAGCTAATTTCGCACACAACCTTGACATAGATAGTATACATCACTTTCATGACGAATCGTAATAAAATAGCTTAACTGCATAACTTGTTATTGCAGTAAATTGGTTCTGAAGCTGTTTGAGTGCGGTTCCGCCTACACTTATTCATATAAGTTTGTCTTTTTACTAATGTCGGTGTCATTTCATTTTACAATCAATTAAAATCTGCAAGGCAGATTTTTTTATATATTTTAAACACTTTCTTTATATAAAGAGCCGTAGCATTAAAGCCATAGACAATATGTCGTTCCTTTCTCATGCTATTTTTTAAAGAAACGGGGAGAGACTACCGGATTTTGTTGTATTTAAATAACTTTATTTGTTAAAAAATTAAAGCCATGCATACATTTATAAAACGGGAAAAATAGCAACAAGAAAATCATATTTTTCACATTATTTAACAGAACTGTAGAAGATTGATCTAAAACTCAATTCTTAAAAACTTTTATTCTAAAAGTATCCTATCCGGAACAAACCAAAATTAGTATTTTTTTTTTGGCAAAATGAAATGGAGCAGTGTCAACTTAATGCGATTGAAACTGAGAAACTAAACATGTTGTGTATGTTCTTGCAATACAACAGTAAATCAGAGGATTTATTTGACGAATTTCTGTTAGTTTGAAAATCGTTTTTAAATGCTGTAAGACTTATCATGTCTTTTTTATTGCTTGTCGGGTTTCGGTCCTTTTCATGCCACCCCATACAGAGCTACGGCATATGGCTTTTGTAAAGGTCGAAATTACATACTAAGTTTTTTATTGACATAATTTAGGGATAACAAAATTACAAGTATTTTACTATTGCTCCGCGATGGTCGGAGGAAGAGAATGTTAAGGGCTATTGTCGTAAAAATGAAGTTAACTCAGAGCTGAGTAGAGCCACTTTTCGATTATGAATTTCGCACTGAATTTAGACTACATAATTATCTGTATCAATTGTTTGTAAATAACTCATAAAGTTACATTAATAATAAGATTGTATATGGTTTCTATTAATGAAACTTAATTCATACAGGTAAATTGAAAGCGGCGGGAAACTGAATATAATTGAACAAATATTAAGATCGCATCTGGCACTATTAAGAAATAGGTGATGCTTTAGTTAAATGAACTGGTCACATGGCGCCTGGCTGTATTCTCCAATTTTCAAGGCATATGGCAATCCACTTTGGCCGTTTTGTCTTCTTATTATTCAGTTTCATGTAAGTTCAATTATGTTTTGGTACACCGCAAACCAACTTTAATGGTTTTCGCTTGCTTTGAGTTGAATAAGCTTGTAAACCATACTCCGGTGCCTTTAGCATCAGTAACTTAAGAACACAGAATGCTTTTCTTTGAATAGTTAACTTCTTGGATGATTGGCAGTTATGAAAATATTACATCAGTCAAAGGACCACATTTTGCGTATCTGCCGACTGTATGCATGCTTACAGTGTCGTCTGCTTAATAAGCTAAGAAAATCTGGCACGAGATGACACGAGCCGCATGCTGTCTGCCGTTTGTCAGGCGTAATGTTTCGGAATATTGTCAGTTATTGCAATATTTTCCAACTTATGTCATCGTTATATGTCTTCACGATGCCTTACTTCATTAGCGCGGTAGGTTCTCAAACACAATCATCATTAAAACAAAAACACCTTACTTTCGTTATAAATCTTGATGGTTTTTTTTTGCAAAGACGTTAATTTTCATTTTTTGACAGCTGGATATAAAATACGAAACTGAATCACACATCCACTTATTGCATTTTTATGTTAATTCAAATTAATCACAATACATCTCAAATATATCGCTGTGATAGTAGAAGCATAGCAACAGAGGAGATGGTGGAGGGGGTATTT
Organism: Mya arenaria; assembly: GCF_026914265.1. Lineage (NCBI taxonomy): Eukaryota > Metazoa > Mollusca > Bivalvia > Myida > Myidae > Mya > Mya arenaria. The sequence goes on along the minus strand of NC_069125.1, from coordinate 11,565,693 downwards.
TTGTTTTGTTGTATATACCTGTTACATAGTAGCCCAAAAAACTGTGAGCAGGGGACCAAATGTATGATGAGGTGCATAATCTAACAAAAAGGGGAGTTCCCTTCAGAAGCTAACGATGACTGTTTTCTTGAATAGCTTGGATACAACTTATTTTTAAATCAATTCACTTCTTAACGTCTTTGGAAGTGAAATAATTGCTCAAACATTAATTTGCTTACTAAGATTGTCCGTTAATCTATAAATGATATGAACATTTTATTTTGTAGTTCCCATTAACTTTAAAAAACATAACATATGGCTGGTATTGTTCATGGTTCAAAAATCAAACAAAACAAAAGGTTTAGCGATTTTAAAAGCCCGTTATATTTATTAGTCAGTTGATTTATTGCTTTTCAATCTAAAAGGTGTGTATGTGATGTTAAACAAAGTGGGAAAGTAAAACCAACTAATAAAGATTAAGTTTACAAAGTTTGACGAATGAACGTTCGAGATAAACCTGCGCAAAAAAAAGTCACTTGTGACAGTCATTTTTTGAACACCACAAACACATGGGTTTTTACCCTAAAAAAACTCAATAAAGTTAAACAGCTTGCTTCATACAAAGAGATTATTTATTGCATAAAACATGGCCAACAAAGTATTTGAGTCATTAGATTTTTGTATTACATTATCAAAATCCTAATGTAGTTTAACTTAATACAATATACAATACGAGCCCAACGATAAATGGCTACTTTAAACAAGGTGTATTTACTGAAATCAGCTCACGGCCATATCTAAACATTTTATAAAACATCAATAATTATTATTCATTGTTAATTGTGCATTTATAATTTTCAATTCTCATATAACAACGACACAGGAATGGAGAAATGCAGGGGGGAAATGTCTTCATTGTTGTGATATAAAATGCCTTTATTGCCGAATTTATAACACATTTTGTATTTTAACGAATTCCTTGCAAGTTTGCACTCAACATAGCATCTTCCGTCAGAACCATTTTGATTGTTTTTAGGTGTACTGTGCCTTACGACAATAATTCAGCAAGACATCCTTAATTTATGTCCTACTAAACACTTTTTTCTGATGAGCTGGGTTACACTCCGCACACAAACTTGAAATAAATAGAATGCACCACTTTGATGACAAATCGTAGTAAAATGGCTTAACTGGTAGTAAATGGGTCTGAAGCAGTTGAGTGCGGACCGCCCATATGAATGCTTAATTCCCTGTATTGCGTTTACTCATTCATTTAATTCATTTAATTATGTCTTTTAACAATGTCATTTTATTAAAGAATGAAGTTAAAAGCGTAACCATTAGTTAGAAATGTATGATATGTTTAAGTTTTCTGTATATAAATAGTCGTAGGATTTAGGCTATAAAACTTAAGCGTTCATCAATCATTTTGAGAGAAATGAGGAGCAGTATTGCCGGATTTAATATGTTTAAGCAATTATTGTATAAAAACTTAATCAATGTTTGGCTTAAAATATTGAAAAATGACACATATAAAGCTGTTTCAATAAAATAAAATGGATGGTGTTCACGAAATAAATAAGGCGGGACAGAAAAACATTTTGATTTTATTTTGGCCTTACTACTGTGAATCAGACAGTCTAATTTGACGTATTATGTTAACTTTTAAACCGTATTAAAAAGCTCTTATATTTATCATGTATTTTATTGCTTGTATTTATATCGCCACACAACATGCTTCGGCATGTGGCTTTTGGAGTATAAGGGTCGGAATTACGTACTTGTGTTTTTTTTTTATATTGACATACTTTTGGGATCAAAGCATTCAAGTATTTAACCATTGTTCCGCGCAGGTCGGAAGAAGAGAGTGTCGATGGCTCTTATCGTAAACATGTAGATACAACAGCACCAAGTGGAATCACTTTTTGATTATGCATTTCGCACTGAATTGTGAATACATCGTTGACTAAATCAAATGTTTGTAAATAAGTTATATTAATATCAAATTTGTGTATGGTTCTTTTTAATGTTAGTTTCTTGACTAAACGCGGTGGAAAAAATAATATAAAGGAAACAACTTAGAATCTCATCTTGCACTATTAAGGAAGAGGTAGTGTTTAAGTTCATAAACTGGACTGTAGGGACATGGTTTTAAGGCATATGGTAATCGACTCAAACCGAATTCAGCGTTTTTATTCTTATTATTATTCAAGTAAGACATTTAAGATAACAATACACAATGAAAGTAAACATAGACATATATTTGCGTATTTTATTTGTACTGCTGAACAGAAATTTAATACTGTATGGATTCTCTTTTTCGCCTTATTATGATAAACAAGCTATGAAAGCATATTATGTTGCCCATAGTAACATCAGAACACAACAGGTTTTACCAAGTGAGCTACTTGGTTGTTTGGCAGTTATGAAGATATTATATAAGTCAAAAATGCCACAAATATAGCATTTCCACCGACTGCGTGCATGCTTACAATGTCGTCTGCGTAATTAGCCGCATAATTCCAGCCAGGGATACCACGTGTTGCATGATGTCTGCCATTTCTCGTGCTGAATGTCTTGGAATATTGTCTGATATTATTATATTATCCCATCAATAACAACATTATATGTCCTCATTGTGTGTTACTTCATTTGCACGGTTGTTTTGAACAAATATATGTTACTTGCGTTACGCAAGGTGATATATTTCATTTCGTGACAGCTGGATATAAATTATGAAACTTAATCACACATCCAAATTTTGTTGTAACCTCAAATTCAGTGACGGCGTGGCAAATGTATCGCCTCGAGCAACAGAGGAGGGGAGTTTGGATTCAAAGACATCTATAATCAGTCTATACTCTTATTCTACCACCACATGTCGGATGATAGTTAAAGTTTCCTTACATTTAAAAAGATGGAAGTGCAATTTTACAACAATAATTAATATTGAGAAATACCAAATCTAATTGCTGTGTAAGGTCGTGTTGTGCTAGGAATGAGTTTCGTACAACTTGCATCAGCATCATCATCATCATCATCATCATCATCATCATCATCATCATCATCATCATCATCAATCATCATCATCATCATCATCATCATCATCATCATCATCATCATCATCATCATCATCATCATCATCTAAAATCATTCATTATCTAACATCATCATCGATCCATTGTGGTCAATTTGTGTTTCTGACTACCAACACCGATCGCTACCAGAACACAGTGACATAACGTTAAACATTGTTGTTGTTTCTGGTAACAAGACATATGCTGGCACTTTCTGAGTGGATATTGATATGCATGCTTTTATATATATATATGTTCTTGATTACCTCTGATCGCAGTCGCACAGGAGTAAAGAGTGGAAGCGGTAGTTTAAGAGGTTGGACCAGGAGGTAAAAGGCAGGATCACAGTTCAGTTCAGTGTCAGCTTTTCAAGCGACACTGAACTTGTCGGGCGCGAAGACCACCCCTAAGCTGCTACGGGCCAGAATGCAAGTTTTGCAGCTCTTAGACTAGGTTCAGTCTACTCTACGACAGAAATTGAATCAATACAATGTCCTACATAGGAGACGTATTAGTGAAGAAGTGAAAAACTGACATAAAACATAATAAATTAATGTACATATTACTGAGTTGCAAAGGTCAGAGAGTATGTGAATATAGTTTTGTAATATCGGGCCAATTAGTTCAGTTGGCATATCACCATTGGTCATTTTCATCAAGAATGCTATGACATAGTGCGTACCGTAGGAGATAATTTTGAAGTCGTATTGAAATGTTCATAAACACTCATAGAGTCAGATTCGCTCCAAGGTATCTTGATAAATCGGCACGAGACATGTAAGCAGTGTGCCCCGGGTTTGATGCCTAGGCTGACCATTGACTTTTGTGATCCATTGTCAGAACCAAATTAAAACGAACGATGGAACTTGATTTACCAATCACTATTTATAACAGAATCTGCCCCATGTACAAATTGCTTTCGGGGACAAAATATATGCGCATATAAACGAAAATACCCACGGGGATGTTTATGTCCATGGCTATGTTTCGCATCTTCAAAACATGCATCATAGGATATGAAATCATTTTGCCATTAGTCAAGAAATGCATCTGAAGCAATGGAAAGATTAAAACTCAACCCGTAAAGCTTATGTGGATAAATAAGACGAGAAATGAATTTATGAAAAACACATCTTACCTGCCATCAGTGCACGTTTTAAACAGAAAACCTTCCTGCTATCTTTATTTATTTACGATTTTCAATTTCTGACAGAGTAGACATTGTTCGACGTATTAAATAACCTCTTCTCATCAGAGTTAAGAGATAAGATTAATAGAATGTCATTTTCTTATAATATAATGATGCAACCTCAATATTAAATTATCCGTAAATAGTTTGACACATTTTCTACGCTTGAAAATAATCTGCATTCCAATTAAAAGAATATTGAGTGAGTAATGGTAGAGTGGTTTACAGCGTGCTATGTGTCAGGAGGCGCTGGTTTGAATCACAGTTCAGTGTTAAATAATATAAATGCAAATTTACCATTTCATTAAAAGATATTTGATATAGAGGATCAAGAGATAAACACATAAAAGTATGCATAATGTCATTTAGTATGTATGTCAAAGTTTATTCAGCTTCAATTGAGGAAGTGATCAAAACATTATAAAAGACTGAAAATGATGAAATAAGGGGAAGATAGTTAAAGAATATTTATTACAGAAAATTAAGAGCAGTGTATTATTTTCTTTCAAACTTCGTCGGCAGCAGGATCCGAGCCTAGGTCATCTGGGTCAACAGTCATGTAAACATTCACTACGTCGATATGACATCTACGTGGCGTTGTGTAAAAATGAACATAATTAAATATTTTAACATATTCTTAAATAGACAGAAATGAACCAGGGTGTCGTATGGGGCGGATTTAAAATAGTGCAATACAACTGTTAAAACACTTTCAATGATATAAAATTGATCCAGAGGTTCTTGACGAAGTGACTTCCTGAACAAGCCCGAGAGTATCCCTTTAACTTATTTCATTACTTTAACTAAATGTATATTACATAACGATTGATATTTACCGTATCATTTCTAATGATTAAGCTGCCTGTGTCAACCCACGTAGAAATACTAACCAAAAGTTATTTATTCAGTATAACGGAACGTTTACAAATGAAAAGGAAACTAAATGGACAAGAGCTAACTGGTATGAGCTGAGCTCAACGACCGGTCTACGCCCAGGTACGCTGATTGCAAATGACTGAAGTTTGCCAACTCACTTACCTTGACTTCAAACAAAACTGTGCGATGTTAAGGCATGCATTTTGAAAACCACATTATTTCAAAGATTTCATCACACCTGTGTTTACAATGATAAGCAAAAGGTAAGCAATCAGTTTGATAGAAAATACATTTTTTCCGAATTATTTAAATATAGTAGCATGTAAAGTTAGTTTATGTGCATTTGAGTATGAAGTAGTGACATAATTGTAATTGCATTATTACTTTGCGTTTAGAATTTCAGTGTTATATTTGCCCCAAAAGATTTACCAGAATGCATGAAAGTGGTGATGGTTTAGTAGTTATTCTTAAATGCCACGAAAAATATTAATTACTGTACAATGCCTTTAATTGGTTTACAGACAATAAGTTGGTTGACCAAGAGACACGCGGGATTCCGGGCGTGGGTTACATAGTACTCCGTCTATGAGAACGACAGATAATTATAGGGTTTCGACTTTCCTGTGCAATTGATTTTTTCTCATGAATAATAGAAAAAGACATTGTCAGTGATGGGCTTTTAATCAGGTTGTCACGTACAAAGTTTGAATGATGTTTCGATGTGCACTTTCTATAATGGTTAATTTATCATCCCTTGTGTCTGTTTTCCAGACCAGTACAATGGTAAAACAAGACTTCATGGTAAAATATAAGTGATTTTGAAATCATAATTGAATTGAATTTGTCGTTGATTCAGAAATAACAACATCGACAACAATGAAGTATATTTCATTTAAAAACTGCTTCATTTATAAAATTACAACCCACAGCTTACTATTTCAATTGTGACCTTTGCGATTTCGCTTGTATTTTAAAGCTTGTTGTTGATATACAATACTGGACAGTGTTTTGAGAAGGTTTGGAATAATAATCGCATACAGATAATATGGTAAAAACGATCTTACAAGCGTATTTTCGTCTTTAACTTCAACGTCAGTCCGTTGAGACTAAGGGTTCAGCTAGTATTTAGCGTACATGTTACATTTTATTCCAAGTTAACTCGTCATATTTGATCACATTTAAACTGGTATAATAATACTTCAGCTACTAGTAGTATATTTTTCGAAGTCATTTAAACCGCACTGGTCAGTTCATCCGCTGAATGAATGTAGGGGCATCACCATCATCTGACCTTAGATTTCAACAAGATTAACTTGACCGCCAACCGGGCATTGTGAAAAATGGAAGTTGTCATCCGTACACGATTCAGACATTCTCAAACGATAAGCACTTTTAGGATTAAAATAGTTTAAAGCGTTCTTTACATTTTATTCTATATTTGAGATGTGTTAAGCCAAATGAAGACTATCGTGGATCACAAGTTTTCATTTCTTAAACCCTGCTATCGTTGCTTCACCGAAGTGTATTTATTTTTCGTTCAGTGTTTGCGTTGTGGTGGGATTTAACTGCTCTTTTCAAAACAAAAATCTGAATACATTAGAGTTGAAGCAATAAGAAAATAATATGATACTTTGTGCATTGACAGTAAAAAGGTGTAGTGAACCCCCCTGATTTGTTCCATTGTTAACAAAATATTCCATAAATTTTCGACAAGAATGGTTCATAAAAGTGATACAAATTTCTTTCTAAATATTGTAAAAGGTAGAATACGGGATCGTCATATTCAAATATGGACCTGATCAGTAAATTATTTAGGTACGTGCATTAATCATAGATTTTTTTAAAACTGAAATCGACCAAAATATCTTATCCAGGATCTTTGCTCCGTTTATTGGTCGTTTTAAAAGTTGTAGTCTTAAGTTACCTTTTGAGAAGGGTAGATTTTATAATGATAGAATGGGTCACTTTTGCTCTTAACAAGCCTAAGGTGATGAATTTCGGAACATTTGTGAATGTACGAATTAAATAATGATATTAATAAATATAGTGTCCATTCCCTAAGAAGATGTTTTCTAAGCACCTTCCAAAAAGTAGATATATGTAAAATACAATTGCGAAAGTTTTTTACGTTTGCAAGGTTTAATAACAGATGTTGTTAAATTGCTGTTTATATGATAGAGCTGCACATCTATCTATTGTAGAGGTCCCTCTTTATACCTTAAGGTGCAGTAGTATTCATGAGATAGCATTGCACACCTTCATTATAGAGGTACAGTTGTATTGTACCACACACTAAAAAAAGATGTGCATTTGACATTATTACTTCTAGTGACGCTAGGAATCCAAATGTTACGCCATACAAGGCAAGAAAAATAATATATTGCCCTCTTCTCGTAATTACAGCGTATTAAATCCAAAAATATTTTATCCTCGTCTCTGCATCAAACCCTTGTAGGTTGGTTTACAAAATTGCACATAAAAGTTACCCAGTGTATCATTTTACATCGAATTGTAGTTAAATACATTTTTGTAAGTTCATTGGCATATAAAAATGATGTATCATGTTTTATGGGCAGATACGAGTAATTAAGTTGTATTAAAAGTAGAATATTATATTATATTGTCTTTAATCCAGTTGATTTAAAGCTGATATAAACAAATATCGTAAAGTGTACAATGTCTGACCGAACGCCTGCAGTCAAAGTCAATATGCATTATAGCGGCATCTATCAAATACATGTTTGGGGCATGGAAGAAATCGATTTGCATAGATCAATACAATTACATTGAACTGCCTTCAGCGGTCTGTCGGTCTGGGAGGTGAATATGAAGCCTGTTTATTAACGGAAATTGTAAGAAGAGTTGTTTTAAATTCAGTCCCAGTCATTATAAAGAATATGTGAATTGCAAGCTGGTTTTAGTGGTTTAAGGCGTGGACACAAGAAACAAAGAAATGTTCTAAAACTTGTTAGGAATATACACGGATAGGTTATGTTACAGAAAATGGAACTATGTTAGAATATTTTCCTTGCTGGTTTGGAGTCCGACAAGAAAAAAGTATAACCCCCCTTCCTTTTTTCTTTTACATTAACGAACTGCATCAACAACTTTCTAAATGACATGGTTATTGGTAAAGTTTAAAAAGCAAATATTGTAATCCAACCTACTACGGTTTGATGTAGAGACGAGAAATTATTCATGATTTAATACGCTATAATTACGAAAAGAGGGCAATACATGATCTATCTTGGCATTGTATGACGTAACTTTTGGATTCACACCATAACTAAAGGTAATTACGTCGAATTTACCTCTAAATTTAGAGAGGCACATCCTACTCATGAATTCACTTGCGCCTGAATATTTTGTGGAACACCTCTATCTAAGTAATTAGTGAAAATTATTATGATAAACTATTTAATATACATATCTCGTATATATATATTAGTTATGTGTACTACAGTATGCTGAGTGTATTTATTTTAGGAACGAAAGAAGACATTTTATTTATAAATTTTAGTAACGGCTTCCCCAGCCCTAGTTATTTAGGCTATATCGGCTAATAACACAAATGTCTGTACCATGTATTCAATGACAAAATTAAAAAATAGATGTCTTCGCGGAAACAAAGAAAATTCTCTAAATGGTTTACATTTTGAATACTGTAATCCTATAATGCTATAATGTTACCAATTATATTTGCTAATATTTCATTTTATAATTATTTATTTATATGTATAATATTCATTGCAAAGCTCATTTTGTCATATATGTATTAATGAATAAACATGACTTATCTTTCGCAGTGAACCAAATCTTCATCATCTGAGTAACTATTAATTGCAATACAAATTGATCGACTTTATTTGGTAAGCCTTTTCACATGTTTTCATGTTTTGTACACTTGGAGTTACACAGAGAATGTAACTAATTAATTCCAACACACGTATTAATGTGTCAATCATGTCAATTGAAGTAATTGATTTCTTTTTAACCACGGTGCTCATGTGAAAAAGATGCTGTTAATATTGATAACGCTTTCATCGGGGTACGGTTGGTTGGCTGTGGTGATTAATTACCCTCATTCCCTTCTGCTAGATGGGTGACATTTGGAGTAAATCTTCATAGTCGTTGTAGTCATGAAACAAGTTTGACTAAAGTAACAATATGTTTTATTTTAACAATTCAAATTTTATAAAAAAAAACGTACCAAAAAAGTTTTACCCGTTCAAGAAAGGTTTATGAAACAACAGCACTGACCGTGCTACTACAGCAATATATTACAAGATTGATAAGCGATTCTTTGCAATGTTCAATAAGAAGATGAATAACAAAATACTGGTTTTATTGCACGAATAATGATTTTAACATATAACTGAAGTCATTTAAATTGTTCACGCCAAACTATTAAACTTATTAAGGTGATTCAGAAATTATTAATGTTCAAATTTTATGGAAAATTAAATAATGACAACTATAAATTACCATCAGCATTTACATTGACAAATTGAAAATCTAAATGTACTGTTTGCCAACAAACTTGTAATTACATACTTATATTACATCGAAAGTTGAATTTAATGTTGTTAATATGATAAATCTATTAAAAAGTATATTTAAGTTATTGCTTTACAGTGATAACAATTGACATCCTTTCAGATGCGCGCAGCACGCATATTACAAAAGAAATAAATTAATAAAGTTAAAGCGTAAGTGCATTATCACTTTGCAGTGACTTAGAACTATTAGTTATAATAGGGAGCAAATTATGCGAATACTTTAAAAACTTTACCAGTATTTGATTAAATTAAGTTAACAAAAACAAATACGTAGTATCACAGCCAATATAAACTATAATATACATGTGAATTTGATGTTTCTTTCAAAGAACAGAACTATGATTTGCATTTTGTCTTTGATTTCTTGTGTTGTAAAAAAGGCTTAAATGTTAAGATCCGAATTATTTTTTTTATGCTCAGGGAGACATTATTTATAAGATAGGGTCAGAAGTTACTTTTACTGAATGTATAAAAGTTGAAAACGGTCACTTTAATGAATAAAACACATTCCAAGCTCTTTGTTTGTTTGAGAACTTACAGCTTAAGTTATCTGGACGGATAAATCAGGTTACTGCATAGCGTCTTGTTTGCCCTAATCGGTCAATTATTACGATTTAGTAACAGTAGACCAGCTATCCATCACATAATTTAAATTTAGTTTCTTTCATAATAGCTGTATTAGGATTTTTATATGTACATTAAAGCACAGCAGTGACCGACGCAATCTTCACATTCCTAACTCGACAGCAATGCAAGGACCTACCAGTAAAATAAAGGGATCGCCTTACAACAAAGGTGGGCTGTAAAGACCAACTAATGCACTATAGAACTTTTAAGTTGTTTGTATTTAAATTATTTCGAGGAACAAGCCTTGGGCAATCCGAACTTTACTATCATTCTGTACATATTGTGATGTCTTACAGAGTTCTATACACACTTTCTTTCTGAAAAGAATACTTACACTGTGGATGGCTATAGCATACCTCTTCCAAGGCTTTATGACGCATATAATATACTGCTCAAAGTGCTAAGTCCACTAGAAACATATTTCACAACAACCAAGGCATTCGTTGCACGCTCTTACGCCACCAATTGTGTCTTTATCAAAAAAAGGCAGATATCCTTACAAAAAGAGCGTAAGCACGAACACCAAATCATATACAACTAAAACCGTCATCGTGCAAGTTCACGTGCTTGAGCTGTGATTGTCCGCATTAACGCGCACCGGTCGTCCTCCAGGAAGTAGACCTGATTGACGAGCGCGGCGGTCGTCTGGTTCTCGTATCGCTGGCAGCGGCCCCACCAGGAGCGTTCAATGCACACTTCCGATTCCGTGAGCGGGAAACACATGCTGCCAAGGATGTTGAAGTAAATCTTGCCGATCATGTTGGCCATTGTGGACACGGAACTCCGAAGACAACCACGGAACCTGCAACCAGAGAATGTCAAATATATACCTTTTTTCTACCCAGCTTTGAATTATTTCTTGTTTAGAATCTAGTTACGCAATTAGCAAAGTTCGTTTGGAAAATGTCTTTGTCAACGATCAAACACATGACCTCTCCGGTAGGCATACATTGAAATATATAGTATATACAGATTACCTGCCATCTAGTTTGTTTTCGTCAGTAAGACCGAAAAGAGTTTTTAATATCACACGACATAGCCACAGTATTACCACGGCATTGCAGATGTTTGCATGTTTATGTTTAGCCTCATATATAACTGGTACTATAAATTTATCCGTTCAATTTATTGTCATAAAACCCATGAGAAAATGATAAAATGAGTCTAATATTGTCGTCTAGATATTATTGGCCTTGTTTCCTGATACTTATGTTTCTGATAACATGTTTCACATGTTGTTGTGGTTTTTTTCTTCAAAATGTTAAATCACCATATCCTTAACATGATTGCGTAGCAGACGCTTTTATCCAACCCTGAGGATTACCTTTCAATAACTGATAACCTAGTTCAAGCCCCAGTGGCACGCGAATAACTCATTCATTTTTAGTTTGCCCTTCCGATAGAAATAATCAATTATCTTGCAATATCAAGATCGAACGCGGCAAACCGGGTGAATTGTTACGAACATACCAGCACTAGTGTACCGGAATCACACAACAATTATTGAACATAAAAAGGATGAGCTCGATAAATATCCGGAGCATTGCATGAATACACGATAAGGCTAGAGCTACTGGCTTTATTCTTAGATAACACTTAGATTCCTTTATCTTGTTTAACAACTGAATCGGAAACTTCAGTAATTTATTCTCTTGAATAAAACATGAAAGGCCAAACATTTTGCAGATGCACAACCACCGTTTTCCTGTGATTGCCAAAATAATTCAGTAAATAAATAGTGGAAAATTGATGTTTGTTGTTGCCTTTTCTTCTCTTATTAATTATTGTGCAATAAGGTATTGTTATTACATGAACTGCATGGGCACAAGATGAGTGTCTTTTTTGCGTATATGCAAAGAGAGATATGTAACATGTATAGCAAAGGATTACATATGTGTAGCATTATTGTACATAAACAGATACTTTGACACTTCAATGTATACAATTTTCATTAATTTCCGCCAATGAACAATAAGGTACACATAGACAATCTCAACTCAATAACTGAACATTGCCTAATAATACCAAGTATATCAATGGATTTAGTTGCAATTATTTTTAAATGTAACCAGTTACAAGTTGTTGCGTGTTTTTTGTCAAGGTCAAACGTCAAGTACTATGTATTATAAAATTATATTTTAATACAATATGTCGAGTCAGGTCACGATTCAGCGTTATGTAAGATGTGTATTTTATCACTGTAACGATACAGCAACGATAAAGTGCTAATGTCCAATTTCATTGCCTTGTTAATTAATTGTACTTTCAGAATCACGAAACATCGCACCTCGACATCTGGCGTAAAATGGAGTCATTAACTTCTTATAAAACTATTGTTATTTTGTAGACTAGAATCGCCGAAATGTTCTCTTTTATCTTTCTTATTTAGCAGAACGGGTTTCCCACTGCAGGTACAGTGACATTGACTTTGATTGCACATGCTCCAAATATCAGATTATTACGCGGAAAATATGTTCTATTCCGATCATTAGGATCGGGTTTTTTTTGTGTATTTTTTTTAAGAGTTTGAAATGTAAAGTGAAACAGAGACTGGCAGATGTATATATACACAATTGGTTTTCAGAATTCAATAGTTCATCCAGAGTAAAAAAAAAGGTAACGGCTTCAAACTTACACTCGTGTGGTGTGAATATTATACAAATGAAATCCATTAACCGTAAGATAGGATCTGCATCACCTAGATTTACAACTAAAGCAGGTAGACGGCGTAAACCTGATACTATACTTGTTAATTAAGGGCAATGTCAAATATATCACGTTCTTGAAGATGAATGCTATTTTCTTGTAAGAGATTTCCTTATATAGTGGATTGAGGAAACAATAAGTACGTAAATACTTCATACAGAATAAACCAAATGTACCAAAGTATGTTAAACATTTGTGACCACTCTCTCATGACGCTAATATGTTTATATCATTTGTACATATGTATTTTATTAAAGCATGCTCACGCGCCGAAATGTTTTGTCTTTACTCAAGCTTTCTCCGTGAAAACAACTGACAATCCCTAATCATATAATTAGGATTTTGTGCTTGGAATAAACGTTCGCTTTGTTGCTATAGACAAACAATTTGTGTGGTTTCTTATATCTTTTTTTTATACGTGAAATATTGTTTTGGCAACACCTTTCATTTGTTCGCTAACCAACCAAAAAATTAAAACAAAATTATATGGACATCCAAAAGATTATTGAGACACTTCGCAATCGAATTTTAGGCGTTTTATTATATTTATATATGTATCAATGGTAAAAGATCTGATCAGAAATGATTTCATTCTATAAGTACTGCAAACAAGCTTATTCAAATTGCCATCTTGTAAAATATACAGACATACCGAAATAGAGGACAGGGATATGAGCCTAATATTCCCTTTTTGTCTGATGAAGGCTGATTAAAACAATTACAGGAAATTGAAGATGAGTACGATGCGCTGTTACAAAGGCTGTCGGATACGAAAGAAGCCCAGAGCGACCGATGTTCACCTATTTTATTTTATTTTTGTCTGACTGCAGCACATCAGTTTTACTGAACATATTGCGATCTTACACTGAAACAAACCAAGCTTTTTTTGTATAACATGCCTGAAATGGTTTTCAAATGAAAGTTTATTGCAGTTTTTTTAGAAAAACGCACCAAATTGTATGAGAACATAACCTCAATTTGGAAATGACGTCGATCATTTTGTGTCACAGGTTTGGCCCCAATTCATCGAAAATTCTTAAGTCCCTTGGAAACGAGATCGTGCTAGTTTAGAACAGCGATATTTTAAGTTTATTTCACCGATAAATCACTATTAACAACCGTAAAGCATATAATAAAAGCTTTTCATAAACATGTGTTTGAGGCGTGTGTCCTGCTTTAATTTTCAGACCAGATACAACTGAATTCCCTCATAATATTTTATTAGATAAACATTGTGTATAATTATTTGTTAAGCTGTGGTTTGTGTCAGATGTAAGAGGTCAGGTCATTCATCTTATTGAAGCTGTTCTGAATGGAAATAGGAGAACAATACAGGGTCGACCTAAACTATTGTACTGTAAGGGTCGTCTAAGGTTTTGAATGATTTCAGGTATAACTTGAAACCTGCTTTTTGAAATAAGTTTACACCTAGTTAACTCCTTTAAAATAAGTGCCCATTGACATGCTGAATCGAACACACACCATGAAATATAAATCTGCTTAATGAGTGAACCGTTTTCCTATATATTATATAATAATTTATTTTTGTAAAGTTTCCATCAATTTTCTAATTGTATACATTCAAGAGTCAAAAGCAGCGGTGAAGTGATTTTATTAGGCAGTTTAACAAGTGAATGAGTTCAGTAAAAAGTGGTAAGTGAAACAGACTATTTAAGGATGAATTAAAGTTCACGCAGTCTAAATTGATGAATAGGTATTTCAATTAATTAGTAAAATAAATCTGCGAGCAACCGAGCTGGTGGCAGTTATTTTAAAAACCCATAACAAACCTTCTATTTTCCTTAAAAACATCCCAAATTGAACAAGTTAAAAACAGTTCATTGCAGTGCAAATGTTTAATAAAACGTAAACACAAAATCATTACATCTACATAATAATATTATGATATATTAATCCAACTATAACATTGAAAACGAGCTAGATGATAAATTGCTTTTTAAAATATGCTGAACTAACAGAAATGAGCTCCGAGCTTGAACACCTAAGAATTATTACTCACCGCTCATTGTGCATTTTCCATTTGAATTATAATAAAACATCGACGCCGCAGTAATGTTATTAATAGCATCGTGATTTCGATGCCTTTACTGCCGTTTTCGTTAGACATGTTGTATCATAACGAATTATATGCAAGTTTGCACTAAGCAACTCCCTTTACATCCATTCTGATTGTTTTAAGATGTACCCTACCAATTATTACGGCAATACATCAGTGAAAAAGAATGGCTTTGGCTTCCTTAGTCGATGGCCTACTGGATGCTTTTGTCTGATTTGCTAGGGTTCTTTACGCACACAACCTTGACATTAATAGTATACATCACTTTGATGACGAATCGTAATAAAATAGCTTAACTGCATAACTTGAAATTGCAGTAAAATTGGATTAAAGCACTCGTTCATATTCTTTTGTCGTTTTACCAATGTCGGTATCATTTTATTTAACAGACAATAAAAATGCGAAAACTTTTAGCGATAACATGTAGAAATTTTTCATATTTAAAAACTTTCTGTATATAAAGAGCCGTAGCATTTAGGCCATGAACAACAATAAGTCGTTTGTTTTTCAGGCTTTTTTTAAGGAAATGGGGAATGAGTGCCCCATTTGTTTAATTTAATTTAAAAAAATGTTATAAAACTAAAGCCATGTATGCATTTATAAAATGGGAAAAATTCCAATATTAAGACTTTTAACCAAAAATCACTGACCAAAACAAATGATATTATTTTTTTCGGCACAATAAAATGGGCAGTTTCAACTTAATGCAATTGAAACTGAGAAACTAACATTTGTGTTTGTTCTGGTATTACAACAGTGAATTAGACGATTTTTTGGACGAATTTACGTTTACTCAAATCGTATTTAAATGCTGTAATACTTATGATGTATTTTTAATTGCTTGTCGAGTTTCGATTCTTTTCATGTCGACCCACACCGAGCTTCGGTGTGTGGCTTTTGGAGCGAAAATGTCGTAATTACATACTTGTTTTTTATTGACACAATTTTGGGATCAAGGAATTACAAATATTTTACTATTGTTCCTCGCTGGTCGAAAGAAAGTCAGTGTTGTCTTGTCGTAAAAATGTAGTTAAAATTGAGCCAAGCTAGATGAACCACTATTTAACTATGTATTTCGTACTGAACTGAAAATACAAAATAAGCTGTGTGTTAATTGTTTGTAAATAACTCATTAAGTTGCATCAATAACAGGTTCATGTAAGGTTTCTGTTAATGTATCATAATTCATACAGATAGATTGAACGCGGTGGAAAATTGGATATAAATGAACAGATATTAAAAATGCATCTGGTACTATTAAGAAATAGGTGATGCGTTTGTTAAATGAACTGACCACACGGTGCGTGACTCTATTCTCCAATTTGCACGGCATATGGTTATCCACGCTGGCAATTTTGAAAGTTTTTATATTCTTATATTTCAATATTTCACGTTTCAAGTAAGAAGAATAAGGTTTAGGTACACAATTAAACATCATATATGATACTTTCATGTTTTATTTGTCAAACGTAATACAACCGTAATGTTATACAGACTCTCATTTTTCGCTTGCTTTGTGTTGAACAAGCTTTTAAAGCATATTCCGTTGCCTTTACAAACTTAAGAACCCACAATGTTTTTCTTTATATAGTTAACTACTCGGATGATTGGCAGTAATGAAAATATTGAATAAGGCATTGTGCCACATTTTAAATATGTGCAGAGTGTGTGCATGCTTACAAAGTCGTCTCTTAATTGGCTGAGAAATGTTGGCAGTGTGCTGCATGCTGTCTCCAGTTTGTCAAGCGAAAGATCTCGAAATATTGTCAGATAGTGCAACGTTTCCCACTTATGTCATTGTTATATATCTTCACAATGCCTTACATCATTAGAGCGTTTGGTTTTCAAACCTAGTCATCAACATAAAAAGAACAACTATTCACGTTCGTTACTGTTATAAATCTTGATGTTGTTTTTTTTGCAATGACGTTATTTTTCATTTTTTGACAGCTGGATATAAAATACAAAACTGAATCACACATCCACTAATTGCATTTTTATGTTAATTCAAATTAATCACACTACATGTCAAATGTATCACTATGATAGTAGAATTCTAGCAGCAGAGGGGATGGAGGAGGGGGTATTCTTGTTTCGATTTGTATCCCTGTTACGGCGAAGCGCATTTATTGCAAGCAGGGAACCAAAGGTAGGACAGGGTGCATAACCTAACGAAAAGTGTGTGTACTTTCAGAGTCAATGGTTATGATGACTGTTGATATTAAAGTTACAATATAATGCAGTCGCGTATTATCTTGAATAGCTTAGTTAAAACCTAGTTTTATATTATCTTGAATAGCTTACTTAAAACCTAGTTTTAAATCAATCACGTCTTAACGTCTTTTGTAGGGAAAAATGCACATTGACACGCTGAAAATTCGCTCCTTGATGAAGTTGCCCGTTATTCTATATATTATAGGACACTAAATTCCATCAATATAATGAATCACTTCACATACGGCTGTTTTTAATGGTTCAAAAATCAAACAAAACAAACGGTTTAGTGATTTTAATAGTCAGTGTTTAATCAATTGATTTATTACTGTTCAATCTAATAGGAGTGTTTGCGATAAAAATCAAAGTACAAACGACTATTTGATAATTAAATTCACACAGTTTGAAAACGTGAGATTTATCTGCTGGAAAAAAGACGCTGGTGACAGTTGTTATTTTAAAAACAGCTATTTTTTTACCATAAAAAACCTCAACAACTGAACAATTTAAACAGCTTGCTGTACGAAGAGATTATTCATTGCAAAAACATGATCAACAAAACGTAGAAACTGAATCATTAGCGTTCTGTATTACATAATGAAAACCCTAATGTAGTTTAACCCACAATAATTTACAATACGAGACCAACGATGAATGGCTAGTTTAAACACGGTGTATTTACTGCAATCCGCTCCCGGCCATATCTGCACATTTAACAAAACATCCATAATTGTTATTTACTGTTAATTGTGCATGTTTCATTTCAATTTTCATACTACAACGACACAGGAATGGAGAAATGTTTTCATTCTCGCGATATCGAATGCCTTTGTTGCCGACTTTATTACACAATTTGTATTGTAACGAATTACATACAAGTTTGCACTCTACAAAGCACATTCATTGAGAACAATTCTGATTGTTTTAAGGTGTACTCTTCCAAAAATTACGACAATACTTTAGCAAGAAAGTTTTAGTATAGTACCTATTAAACACTTTCTTCTGATGAGCTGGGTAACATTCCGCACACAAACTTGAAATAAATACAACGCACCACTTTGATGACGAATTGTAGTAAAATGGCTTTACATGCAGTAAATGGGTCTGAAGCAGTTGAGTGCGGACCGCCCATACGAATACTCAAATTCGTATGTTGCTGTTACTCATTCATTTAATTTTGTCTATAACAGTGTCATTTTATCAAAGAATGAATTAAAAAGCGTAACCATTAGTTTGAAACGATCGATATTTAAAAAATGTCTCTATATAAATAGTCGTAGCATTTAGGCCATGAAACTTAAGGGTTTATTAATCATTTTGAGAGAAATGCGGAGCAAATGCCGGATTTTATTTATTTAAATACTTATTATATAAAAATTGAAGCCATGTATGGACTTTAAGTATGGGTAAATGACACATATAAAGCTGATACAATAAAATAAAATGGAGGTTTGTTTAATATCGAAATTAATGCGGCAGGGACTGAGAAACTTAAGATTATTACTTGTTTGTCCTTACTACTAAAAATCTGATAATCTTACTTGACGTATGATGTTACCTTAGAAATCGTAATAAAAATGCTTTAATATTTATCATGTCTTTTTTATGCCTGTCGGGCTTTCGTTTTTTATATCGCCCCACACCAAGCCTCGGCATTAGGCCTTTGGAGCGCAAAGGTCCTAATTACGTGCTTGTGTTTTTATTGGCATAATTCTGTGATCAAAGAATTACAAGTATTTTACCATTGTTCCTCGCTTGTCGGCAGGAAGAGAGTGTTGATGGCTCTTGTCGTAAAAATGTAGATAAAAGAGCACCATGTGGAGCCGCTTTTTGATTATTCATTTTGAACTGAATTGAAATACATCGTTGATTGTGTCATATGTTTGTAAATAAATCAAGTTATATTGATATCAACTGTTGTAAGGTTCTTGTTAATAAAACTTCATATATAAAGACACAGAGAAAATTTGATGATTGAACGCGGTGGAAAACTTAATTGAAATTTAGAAATGTTCGACTCGCATCTGGCACTGTAAGAGGTGGTGTTTGGTTTCATGAACTGGTCATACGGTACCTTAAGGCATATAGCAACCCATTCCGTCCGTATTCAACTTTGTATCTCAGTATTCAAGTGAGACGAATAAGGTTATGCCGTAAAATTCTGGCACGATATACCACGTGCTGCATGTTGTCTGCCATTTCTCGTGCTTAATGTATTAGAATATTGTCAGATATTGTTCATTATCCCATTAATATCAACATTATATGTCCTCATTGTGTCTTACTTCATTAGCACGGTTGTTTTTAAAGAGAAATGTTACGTCCGCTACACAAGGTGATATTATTCATTTCGTGACAGATGGATATAAATTACGTAACAACTAATTGCATTTTTGTGTTAAATCAAGTTCAGAAACGGTATGTAAAATGTATCGCTTCGAGCAACAGAGGAGGGTGGTATTCTAACACATGTATAAGTAGTCCATACCCTTATTCTACAACCACGTGTTTAATATTATTTTGGGTTTCCTTACATTTAAAAAGATAAAGACAAAATTTTACAACAATTTTATAAATTCGAGAAATATCAAACATAGTTGCAGTGTAACATCGTGGTCTGCTATGAACGAGTTCCGTACAACTTGCTAAAACTGGCACACTCTTTCATCATCATCATCATCGTCATCATCATCATCGTCATCATCATCATCATCATCATCATCATCATCGTCATCGTCATCGTCCACGTCATCGTCATCATCATCATTATCATCATCAGTGTAGTCAGGACACAAGTGTGACAAAAGTAAACGGTATGTTTTATTATAACAATTCCGAGTTTACAAAACATACCAAAACAAATTTGACCCGTTCAAGAAAAGTCTTTCAAACGAATGACACCACTGTCCATTCTACTTCAGCAATACATAACAAGAATTATGAGCGTTTCTTGGCAATTTTCAACAAGAAGCTGAATCAAAATTACTGTTTAATATTAAACGTATAATAACTTATAACATATAATTGAAGTCATTTCAAATGTTCACATCAAGCTATTTAACGTATCAAGGTTATCCAGAAATGATTTATGTTTGAAATTAGTGGGAATCTAAATTATGACAATTATTACCCTCAACATTAACGTTGATGAATTAAATATCTTAACGTATTTTTTTCAAACAAGAACATCCAATTACATCCTTGTATTACATCGAAAGTTAAATGTCATCTTGTTAAATTGATAAACTTTTATTTCAGTAATTGCTTTACAGTGATAACAATCACCATCCATTCGGATGCGCGCAGCACAGGTGTTACAAACGGAATAGATATAGAACTAAAACGAAAGTACATTAACACTTTGCATTGACTTAAAAGCCATAAGCTATAATAGCGAGCAATTGAGAAAATACTTAAAACTATTTGACCATTCACGTGTATAATTACGTTGTATCACAACCAATGTAAACTAAGTTATACATATGAATTCGATGTTTCTTTCCACGATCAAAAAAACTGAAATTTGGTATTCGAAACTATTCTGAGATGAAGTTTAAAACGTTTAAATATATAAATACGTGTAAACATGTTCCAGGTCTGTACTGTTTTGTTTACCAAAGAAAGGTTCAAATCAGTTTAAATTTTAATGAACAGTTCTATGATTTGCATTCTGTCTTTGACTTCTTTTCATTTAGAGAAGCCTAAAATGTTAAGATCCGAATGCATTTCCTTATGTACTTAATAAAACAGGGTTAACATTTACTTTTTCTGATATTATAAAAGTTGTACACGGGATACTTTAGGAAAAGACACATTGAAAATCCTACGTATGTTTGAGTACTTACACCAAGTCTACCAGACAGATAATTCTAGTAACTGCATAGTGTCTTGTTTGCTCGAGTCGGCCAATTATTACAATATAGCAATATTCTACAAACAATCCATCAGGTAATTTTCCAAAACAATTTTTAAACTTTGGTGCTGATTTAGGATTTTTGTATTTACGTAAAAGCACAGCTTGACCTACGAAATCTTCAAATTCCTAACCCGACAACAATTCAAGTACTTACTAGTATGATTAAGAAATTACCCCACTGTAAATGCCAATCAATAATTATCCAACACGTAATTTGTTTGCACTTACATTATTTTGAGGTACAAGCCTCGGACAAACGAAATATAACTATCACATAGTAAATGTACTGGTGGCTACGATACTTCTACACACTTTACTTCTGAGAAGAACTATTCAAGTGTGGATGGCTATAACAATATGCTGCTCAAAGTGCACAGTCCACTAGTAACATATTCTGCAACAACCAAGGCATTCGTTGAATGCTCTTACGTTCCCCAATTGTGTATTTATTAAGAAAGGCAGATATCTTCACACAAATTACGAACACCAAATCATATACAACTGAAACCGTCATCGTTGAAGTTCACGCGCTTAAGTTGAGGTTGTCCGCATCCGCACGCAGGTCGTCCTCCAGGAAGGAGACTTGATTGACGAGCGCGGCGGTCGTCTGGTTCTCGTATCGCTGGCAGCGACCCCACCAGGAGCGTTCCATGCATACTTCCGATTCCGAGAGCCGGAAACACTTGCTTCCAAGGATGTTGAAGTAAATCTTGCCGATCATACTGGCCATTGTGGACACGGAACTCCGAAGACAACCACGAAACCTGCAAGCAGAAAATGTCAAATATATACCAAGCTTTGAATGCATTCTTGTTTAGAATCTAGTAACGCAGTTCTAAGCAAAGTTCGTTGGGAAAGCGTCTTTACCAACGATCGAGCCCAGGACCTCTCCGAAAGGCATACATTTAAATGTATAGTAGTATACAGATTATATGCCATCTAATAAACAAGTTTGTGATCGTCAGTTAGACCGAAAAGAGTTTGTAATATCACACGACATAGTCACAGTATTACCACGGAATTGCAGATCTTTGCGAGACGTCGTGGTTTATGTTTAGCCATATAAATTATATAGCTGGTACTATAAATCCGTAAAATTTATTGTCATAAAATCCTTAAGAAAATGATTAAATGAGACGGTCTCAAATTGTCGTATTCTAGCTACTATCCGCCTTGTTTCCGATACTCATGTTTCCGATAACTTGTTTCACATGTTGTTGTTTTTTCAAAATGTAGAAAAAACATGTCCCTAATATGATTGCGTAGCAGACGCTTTTACCCAACCCAACGATTACCTTTCAATTACTGATAACCTAGTTCAAGCCCCAGTGGCACGCGAATAACTCATTCGCATTTAGTTTGCCCTTCCGATAGAAATAATCAATTATCTTGTAATATCAATAATAATGTAAATCGAACGCGGCAAACAGGGCGAATCGTTATGAACATTCCAGCACCAGTGTACCGGAAGCACTCAACGTTGATTGTGAAACATAAAAAAGACGAGCTCGTAAACTCTCCGCAGCATCAAATGAATACACGTTAAGGCTAAAGTTACTGGCTTTATTCTTAGATAACTCTTAGATTCCTTTATCTTGCTTTAACATTAACTGACTCGGAATCTTCGGTATTGCGTTCACTTGAATCAAACAGAACAGGTCATGAAATTTGCAGATGCACAATAACCGTTTTCCTGTGTTCGCCAAGATAAATTAGTAAATAATTAACTGAAATTTTGATATTCATTGTTGCCTTGTCTTTTCGTATTTATTATTGTGTAAACACATGATTTGCGTGGGCACTTGATGTGTGTCTTTTTTCACGTTGAGGTGAAATGAGAAGTCACATGTAACAAAGGACTCCAGATTTGTACATGATCATACATCAATGGACAATTTGACACTGCAATTTATACAATTTCCGCCAATAAACATGAAGCTACACATAGACATGCTCAAGTAACGGATTAAACATTTTAGCCCCATTCCTGGGGCCTAAAAAAAATACATTTGGTTCGGGTTACCCGACCCTACCTACGGAATAGGCGCCGACCCTAACGTTTTTATAGTCAGTTTGAAAAAAAAAAATGAAAAACTAAAAAAAAAAAAAAAATCTTTTTTTTTTTCTTTTCAATATGTAGTTTAAAACCTTAATTGCTTATATAGAAGATAACTTTAACACCATTCTCCAATGATGAAAATGACATTCTTATATAAAGCCTAATAAAAAAAAAAAAAAAAAAATAAAAAAAAAAGCCTACCTACCCTACCTATTTTTGAAAAGGATGTAACCCTAACCAAACAATTTTTTTTTTAGGCCTGGTAGTTCCAAGTATATAAATGTAATTATTTGCATTTTGGAAGTATAACCAGGTACAAATTTTTACCATTTTTTGGCAAAGGTCAAACGTCAAATACTATAAAACTATATTGTGTTACAATATGGCAAAGCAGGTCGCGATTCAACGTTGTGTAAGATGTGTAATTTATCACTGCAAGGATAAAGTGCTAATATCCAATTCCATTACTTTGTTAATTAATCATACTTTCAGAATGAGAAAACATCGCACCTCGACATCTGGCGTAAAGTTGATTCATTAACTCCGTATAAAATGATTTTTGTAGACTAGAAACACCGGAATGGTCTCTTTTATCTTTTTTTTTTTGAGCAGAACGACTTTTCCATTTTAGGTACAGTGACTTTGACCTTGATTGCAAATGCTCCAAATATCAGATTATTGAGCGGGAAGTATGTTCTATTCCGATTGTTCGGATCGTATTTCTGTTCTGTTTTATACAGAGTTTGAGATGTGAATAGAAACAGAGACTGGCAGATGTACATGTTCACAATTTGTTTGAATAATTTAATAGTTCATCCAGACCTTAAACATATATACCGGCTTCAAACTAACACTCATATGGTGTTAATATTGTACAAATAAAAAATCCATTAACCGAAAGCTAAGATCTGCATCACATAGATTTACAAATAAAGCAAGTAGACGGTGTAAACCTGATTCTATACCTATTGATAAAAGACAATGTCAAATAAATCACGTTCTTAAAGATGAATGCTAATTTCTTGCTGGAGATTTCCTTATATAGTGGTCCCAATTACCATCGTGGAAAATATACATACACCCCGAATTAAAGGAAGGGGAATTTATATGAGTCAATAGTCCACTGTTGTTTGATGAAGGTTGATGAAAACAATTACTGGAAAATGAAGATAAATACGATGTGCCATTACGATGGCTGTCGGTAACGACAGGAGCACAGAGCGACCGATGTTCACCTATTTTTGTATCTCTGTTTCTGACTGCAGCACAACAGATCTACTGTACATGTTGCGATCTTATACTGAAATAAACTATGTTTCATTTGTATTTATGCCTTAAATGGATTTCAAATGACAGTTAATTGCAGTTTTATTCAGAAAAGCGCGCCAAATTGTATGCGAACGATGATGTTGATAAATTTGTGTCACAGGTCTCGCCTCAATTTCTCGAACCATATTAAGTCCCTTATAAAAGGATCAAGCACACCACTTACAAAAACTTAAGTGAGTTACGCTTAGGAATATTTGAGAAGTTTGGGGTCTGTGCTCGCTGGCGTTAGATTTGGAATTGAGATCAAGCTAGTATATCAAGTTTATTTAACTGATAAATCTCTATAAACAACCGGAAATAATATATAATAAAAGCTTTTCAACAACATGTGCTGAAGCGTGTGTCCTGTTTCATCGTTCAGGCCAGATACCACAACTGAATTCTCTCATAATATATTATTATACATACATTGTGTATAATAAGTTGTTAAGCGTGGTTTATTAGTTTGTATCAGATTTAATAGGTCAGGTCGTTCACCTTATTGAAACAGTTCTGAATGGAAATAGGAGTACAATACATGGTCGACCTGAACTATCGTACTGCAAGGGTCGTGCAATTTTGTAACAGAATATGTTTAAGGTCTGAACCCTTTAGAATAGTATATTATGCTTGATTAATGCAGTTGTATTGACGCATATTGCAGGGGTTTTCAGCGACAACCGGTGCTTGTACTTCAAGAAATCACGAATGCCAGAAGTAAGGTTTTCATTGTAAGACTTCAAAGCTATTAAACATGTGATGTTGCACTCATCTCGGACAGTGGAAATGATGTAAACATATAAATCCGGTTTTACTTAATTCAGTATGGTCAATGACGTAGTTTGATGTGCCCAATTTTGCTCGAAGTTAGGTTTTATGGCTTAGTTCGGTTTACCAGCGTTCGGTCGCTCACGTTAAAGCTAAAGTTAGCAATCTGTTTGTTTTTGTAGCTCTGTTGTATCGCAGATCACACACCGCAAGCGCGGAACCAAATCACAAACGTTGGTAAGTAGGCGCTTACATTAACGAAAAAAGAGAAGTGAGTTTCCTTCAGAGGTCATTGCTTACAGTGAATACCGCGATGAATGATACAAAGACGCAGTAGTGTTGTGTCTGCTATAACCTGAAACCGGTTTTTCTTTAAATCAGTTCACATCTAGTAAACTCCTTTGGAATGAGTGCACATTGACATGCTGAATCGTTCACATGCTATGAAATATAAATATGCTTTATGAAGTGAACCGTTTTTCTATAAATTATAGGAGAGTTTAACTTTGTAAAGCTTTCATCAATTTTATTTAAGGAAAAAATAAATTTCACGCAGTCTATATTGACGAAAACGATTAAAATAAATTAATGAACTCAATCTGCGCGAAAATGACGCTGGTGGCAGTTATTTTGAAAACAACTGACAAATTTAATTTTTCTACTTAAAGACAACCCCAACTGAACAAGTTAAAAACAACAATTATTTATTGCATCGCACATGTTTAAAAAAAGCGAAAACACCAAATCATTACATCGATTTATATCATAGTAAAGTAAAAGTAATGATATATTTAACGTACTATAACTTACAAAACAGGCTAAATCATGAATTTCTTATTAAAATATGCTGTACTAACAATTGAACACCTAACAAAACATTAAGAATTATTACTCACCGTTCATTACAACATGCATTTTTCATTTTAGTTCTAATATAACATCGACGCCGCATTAATGTTTGAATTATTATCGTGACATTGAATGCCCTTATTGTCGCCTTCATAAGAAATGTTATATAATAACGATTTCCATGCAATCTGCACTCCATGCACTAAGCACCTTCCTTTAGAACCATTCTAATTGTTTTAAGATGCACTCCACAAATAATTACGGCAACCCATCAGTTAAAAAGAAGAAGTTTTCGTCCTACTTAACACTTTTTTCTGATAAGCTAGGGTTCTTTTCGCACATAACCTTGACATAAATAGTATACACCACTTTGATGACGAATCGTTATGTATAAAATGGCTTAACTGCATAACTTGTAATTGCCGTAAAATGGGACTGAAGCAGTTGGAGTGCGGTACCGCCTATACTCATTCATATAATTTTGTCTTTTTACCCAGGTCAGTGCCATTTTATTTAACAAAAATTATATTGCGATAACTATAGCATGTATATGATATAATAAGGTAAAAAGGTTTGATATCTAAAAACTTTCTGCATGTTAGCCGTAGCAGTTACGCCATGAACAATGCGTCGTTTGTTGTTCATGCTAGTTTTTAAAGACTTGGGAGAGTGCCATATTTTGTTTAATTTAAATAGCTTTCTTGTATAAAAACTAAAACCATGTATGCACTTAAAAGTGGGGAAATGACCCATATAAAGCTATTTAATTAACAAAAACATAGTTTTTACACTATCAAACAGAAATATTGGTCGCAAAATAATTTCTTGAAAACATTTCTTTCAGAAAATTAACCCTTTTTTTTGGACAGAAAATAATTGTATTAATTTTGTGGAAAATGGAGCAATGTTAAGAAAATAAATGCTTAGATTGGTTTTACATTCATAGTATCTCAATTATTATTCGTAAATAACATAACTGCATTCTTATAGCATGCTTGTAAATTGGTATTATGTAATGTCATACTATGTTAATGTAAAATGCATATTGTTGAATAAATCCAAATTTAAAAAAAAAAAAAAAAAAAAAAAAAGAAAGCAAATGAATGCGGCAGAAACTGAGACACTTAACATGTTTAGTTTGTTCTTGCAGGGAATCAGTAGATCTTATATGACATATTCACGTTAACCTGAAAATCGCCTTTAAATGCTCTAATACTTATCATGTCTTTTTTATTGCTTGTCGAGTGTAGGTTCTTTTCATGTCGCCCCATACCGAGCTACGGCGTGTGGCTTTTGGAGCGAAAATGTCGTAATTACATACTTGTTTTTTATTGACGAAATATTGGGATCAAAGAATTACAAGTATTTTACTATTGTTCCTCGCTGGTCAAAAGGAAGTAAGTGTTGAGGGCTCTTGTCGTAAAAATATTGTTAAAAGTGAGCCAAGAAAAAACACTTTTTATTATGTATTTCGTACTGAACTGAAATTACAAACTTAGCTGCGTGTCAAATGTTTGTAAATAACTCATCAAATTACATCAATAACAAGTTCTTGTAAGATTTCTGTTTATGTATCCTTATCCATACAGATAGATTGAACGCGGTGGAAAATTGGATATAAATGAACAGATATTAAAACCGCATATGGTACTATTGAGAAAAAGGTGATGCTCTTATGAACATGTAGCTTTGTTCTCAAATTTTCAAAAGCGTATGGCAATCCACTTAGGCCGTTTTTACAGTTTTTTATCTTCTTATTATTCAATAAGAGTAATAAGAATTTGATACACAATTATATAGCATATATAAGTTTTGCATGTTTATTGGTATATTGTATTACAACTTTGATGCTCTTTTTTCGCTTGCTTTGTGTTAACAAGCCTGTAAAGCATATTCCGGTGCCTTTAGCAACTGTTACATAAGAAAACACAATGCTTTTTTCTTTGATTAATCAACTACTCGGACAATTGGCAGTAGAGAAAATATTATATAAGTCAGAGTGCCACATTTTGCGTAATGCCGACTGTGTGCATACTTACAGTGTCGTATACTGAGATATTCTGGCACGAGATGCCACGTGCTGCATGTTGTCTGCTGTTTTTCAGGCGGAATGTCTCGGAATATTGTCAGATATTCCCACTTATGTCAACTTTATTTGTCTTCACAATGCCTTACTTCATTAGCGCGGTTGCTTTTCAAACACAATCATCAACGTTAAGACAAAAAAACTTACGTTCGTTACTGTTACAAATCTTAAAAGCTTGCACAAAGGCGTTGTTTTTTTCATTTTTGACAGCTGGATATAAAATACGAAACTGAATCACACATCCACTAATTGCGTTTTTATGTTAATTCCAGTTAAGAAAAATTCATGTCAAATGTATCACTATGATAGTAAAAAACCTAGCAACAGAGGGGGGGGGGGGTCATTCTTGTTTCGTTTTGTATACCTGTTACAACGTAGTGCAAATACTGCAAGCAGGAAACCAAAGACAGGATTAAAGGATGCATAAATTGACAAAAAAGTGAGTTCCCTTAAGAGTCAATGTTTAAGATGACTGTTGCGATTAATGTTCAAAACATAAGCGTATTATCTTGAATAGCTTGAATAAAACTTATTTTTAAATCAATTTATGTCTTAACGTCTTTGGCTGTGAAGTAATTGCACATTGACATGCTGAAACTTTCACATATATATATATATGAGGTTAAGCGTTATTCTATAAATTATAAGAAACTTTTATTCTGTGGTTTCAATCAAAAGTATGAATCACTTTACATACGGATGTTTTTGTTCATGGTTCAAAAATCAAACAAAACAAACGGTTAAGGGATTTTAATATTCAGTATTTAATTCGTTGATTTATTACTTTTCAATCTAATAGGAGTGTATTTGATGTAAAACAAAGTTGGAAAGTAAAAACAACTATTTGGTAATTAAATTCACACAGTCTGAATTGACAAAATGTATGAAAATGTGAGATAAATCTGCGCGAAAAAGACGTTGGCGACAGTTATTTTTAAAACAAACAACTGTTCTTTTTACCCTAAAAAACGTCAACAACTTAACAAGATAAACAGCTTGCTGTACAAAGATATTATTCATTGCATAAAACATAGTCACCAAAACGTAGAAACTCAATCATTAGGGTCACCAAAACGTAGAAACTCAATCATTAGGTTGCTGTATTACATAATCAAAATCCTAAAGAAGTTTATCCTACAAGACATTACAATACGAGTCCAACGATAATTGGTTACTTTAAACAAGGTGTATTTACTGAAATCAGCTCCCGGCCATATCTAAACATTCAATAAAACATCAATAAATATTATTCCTTGTTAATTGTGCATTTATTATTTTGATTTTCACACTTCAACGACACAGGAATGAAAAAAACTCAGATGTAAAGATGTCTTCATTCTCGCGATATCGAATGCCTTCATTGCCGACATTTGTATTGCAACGAATTACATGCAAGTTTGCACTCTACAAGGCACCGTCATTCATAAACATTCTGATTGTTTTAAGGTATACCCTTCCAATACTTACGACACTATTTTAGCAAAAAATTATTCGTTTATGTCCTATTAAACACGTTTTTTTTCTGATGAGCTGGGTAACATTCCGCTCACAAATTGGAAATAAATAGTACTAACCACTTTGATGAATAATCTTAGTATAATGACTTTACTTCGTGTTGCCTTTAGCAACTTATGAACCCACAAAATGTTTTTAATAGTTAACTACTCGGATAATTGACAGTAAGTAAAGTATTATATAAGTCAATGTTCCGCAATTTGCGGATTTGCCGACTGTGTGCATGCTTAGAATGTTATTTGCTTAATTGGCTGAGAAATATATGGCACCAAAACGTAGAAACTGATTCATTAGATTTCTGTTTTACATAATCAAAATCCTAAAGAAGTTTATCCTACAAGACATTACAATACGAGTCCAACGATAATTGGCTACTTTAAACATGGTGTATTTACTGCAATCAGCCCCGGCCATATCTAAACATTCAATAAAACATCAATAAATATTATTCATTGTTAATTGTGCGTTTATAATTTTGATTCTCACACTATAACGACACAGGAATGGAAAAAACGCAGATGTAAGGATGCCTTCATTCTCGCTATATCGAATGCCTTCATTGCCGACATTTGTATTGCAACGAATTACATGCAAATTTGCACTCTACAAAGTACCGTCATTCATAAACATTCTGATTGTTACGTCAATACTTCAGCAGGAATATAACAGTTTAAGGTCTACTAAACGCTTTTTGATGAGTTGGGTAACATTCCGCCAACAAACTTGAAATAAATAGAACGCACCACTTTGATAAAGAATTGTAGTAAAATGGCCTTACTGGCAGTAAATGTGTCTGAAGCAGTTGAGTGCGGACCGCCCATACGAATGCTCAATTCTCTATATTGCGGTAACTCATTTATATAATTTTGTCTCTTAACAGTGTCATTTGATTAAATAATTAATTTAAAAGCGTAACCATAAGTTAGAAACGTTCGATATTATAAAACTTTCTGTATATCAATAGTCGTGGCATTTAGGTCACGAAACTGAAGCGTAAATTAATCATTTTGAGAGAAATGCGGGGCGAATGCCGGATTTTATTTGTTTACACGATTATTTTATAAAAACTTAAACAATGTATGGCCTTAAAATATGACACATATAACGCTGTATCAATAAAATTAAATGGAGGGTTGTTAACGAATTGAATGCGGCGGGACTGAAAAACTAAACATTTGAATGTTCTTATGGCCTTACTACTCAGTCTACTGTGAATCAGATAATCTTACTTGACGTATTATGTTAACCTGAAAATCGTAATAAAAATTCTCTAATATTTATCATTTTCTTTTTATATCGCCCCACACCAAGCCTCGGCGTGTGGCTTTTGGAACGAAAGGGTCGTAATTACGTAATGTTTTTGTATTGACATAATTCTAGATCAAAGATTTACAAGTATACAAGTATTTTACTATTGTGTCGCGCTGGTCTGAAGGAATACAGTGTTGATGGCTCTTGTCGTAAAGATGAAGTTAAAAGTGCGCTCAGTGGAGCCAGTTTTTGATTATGTATTTCGCATTGAGAATACAAAATTAGCTGTGTGTCAAATGTTTGTAAATAACTCGTCAAGTTGCTTCAATAACAAGTTACTGTCAGGTTTTTGTAATTGAAACTTAATTCATACAGATAGATCGAAAGCGGCGGGAATCTTGATAAAAATGAACAAATATTAAAATCGCATCTGGCACTGTTAAGAAAAAGGTTATGCTTTGATTAAATGAACTGGTCACACGGTGCGTGGTTTCATTTTCCAATTTTCCAGGCATATGGTAATCCATTCTGGCCGTTTTGAAAGTTTTATATTCTTATATTTCATTTTCAAGTAAGAAGAATAAAGTTTTAATACAAAAGTAAACATCATATATGATATTTGAAAGTTCTATTTATACAGTGTAATACAACTTTGATGTTGCACTGACTCTCATTGTTCGCTGAACAAGCTTTTAAAGTATATTCCGTTGCCTTTAGCAACTTATGTTTTTTATAGTTAACTACTCGGATAATTGACAGTAATGAAAGTATTATATAAGTCAATGTTCCGCAATTTGCGTATTTGCCGACTGTGTGCATGCTTAGAATGTTAATTCCTTAATTGGCTGAGAAATATCTGGCACGAGATACAACATGCTGCATACTGTCTGCCGTTTGTCAAGCGGAATATTTAGGAATATTGTCAGATATTGCAATATATTCCCACTTATGTCAACGTATATAAATGTCTTCACGATGCCTTACTTCATTAGCACGGTTGTTTTTTAAACACAATCATCAACATTAAAACAAAAAAAACATCTTACGTTCGTTACTGTTACAAATTTTGAAAATTTTCGCAAAGGCATTATTTTTCACTTTTTGACAGCTGGACGTTTTTGGACAGAAATAACTTTTATCAGTGTCATTTTATTAAAAAATGAATGACAAAAGGGTAACAATCAGTAAAAAAACGTTTAATATTTTAATACTTTCGGCCATTCGTAGAATTTAGGCCATGAAATATTATTTGTTAATTAATGATTTTGAAAGAAAATGGGGATCGATTGCCGGATTTTATTTATGCAAACAATTATCGTATAAAAAGCAATGTATGGCCTTGGAACTATGGAAAAATAGCACATATAATGCGGATTCAAGAAAACTAAATGGAGGGTTGTTATCAAAATGAATGTGGCGGCACTGAAAAACTAAACATTTTTGTTTTATTTTTGGCATTAATACAGTAATTCAGAAGATCTTACTTGACGTATTATGTTAACTTGAAAATCGTAATAAAAATGCTCTAATATTTATCATGTCTTTTTTATTGCTTGTCGAGCTTCAATTCGTTTTATATCGCCCCACACCAAGCCTCGGCATGTGGCTTATGGAGCGAAAAGGTCGTAATTACGTACTTGTGTTTTTTATATTGACATAATTCTGGGATCAAAGAATTACAAGTATTCTACCATTGTTCCGCGCTGGTCGACAGGAAGAGAGTGTTGATGGCTCTTGTCGTAAAAATGTAGATAAAAGAACGCCAAGTGGAGCCACTTTTTGATTATTCATTTCGCACTGAATTGTGAATACATCGTTAAATGTGTCAAATGTTTGTAAATAAATTATCAAGTTACATTAACATCAAGTTTTTGTAAGGTCCTTATTATTGAAACTTTATTTATAAAGATACAGAGAAAGTTTGATGATTGAACGCGGTGAGAAACTTTATTTAAATTGGAAAAATATTCGACTCTCATTTGACACTATTAAGGAAGACGTGGTGTTTAATTTAATGTACTGGCCCCGATTTCTCGAAACTTCTTAAGTCCCTTATAACAGGATTAAGCTAAGCTCACTATTTTTGGTTTTCAATTAATTGCATTATGTTAACTTCTATAAAAGATTTTATACTTAATATAGGATTTATCTTCATGATAATCAGAATAAACCAGTTTTCATTTATCAAAATTTAATATAAGTATGTAATTTGGCTTATTGAAATAAGCTACTAAAGCCTGTTAAGCTTAAGAAGTTTCGAGAAATTGGAGCCTGGTCTCCCGGTACTTTAGGGCATATAGCAAACCATTCCAAACGTATTCAGCGTTTATTTCCTTAGTATTCAAGTAAGACAAATAAGGTTATGACCATTAAATTTGATTTGCTGAACAGAAATTTAATATAGAAAGGATTCTCGTTTTTGCCTGCTTCATGTTGAACAAGCCCCTTGCCATTAGTAACATAAGAACACAACATGTTTTTTCGTTGTTTTTTTTGTGTAAAGTGAATTGGCATTAATGAAGATGTTGTATAAATCAAAGTGACGCAAATGTAGCATATCTGCCGACTGTGTGCATGCTTACAATGTCGTCTGCCTAATTATCCGCATAATTCTGGCACGAGATACCAAGTGCTGCATGTTGTCTGCCATTTCCCGTGCGGAATGCCTTGGAATATTGTCAGATATTGTTTCATTATCCAATACATTATATGTCCTCATTGTGTCGTACTTCATTAGAGCGGTTGATTTAAAAAAAAGAATATGTTACGTACGCTACACAAGGTGATATTTTTCATTTCGTGACAGCTGGATATAAATTATGTAACAACTAATTGCATTCTGGTGTTAAACTCCAGTTCAGAAATGGCATGTAAAATGTATCGCTTCCAGCAACAGAGGAGGGGGAGTATTCTTACACATCTATAGTCTGTCAATACCCTTATTCTACTACCACGATTGTAATGTTGAAAAGATAAAGATGAAATTGTACAACAATAATAAAATCGAGAAATATCAACTATTGTTGCAGTGTAACGTCGCATCATCATCATCATCATCATCATCATCATCATCATCATCATCATCATCATCATCATCATCATCAGGTCAAAATGTGTCTGTGACTACCAGCACCGATCGCTACCAAAACACGGTGTCATAAGGCTAAACTTTGATTTGATCATGTTCTGACGAATTCTGAGTAGATATCAATTTTAATGTTTTTATATATATATATGATGTTGGTTACCTCTGATCACAGTCGCAGTGGAGCAGAGAGTGGAAGCGGTAGTTGAAGAGGTTGAACCGGGAGGTAAAGGGCGGGATCACGTAGGGGCAACAGTCGTGGTCCCTGCAGCACATATCCAACTCCATGTCCGGGCCCAGGTCATCATAGCAGCGGGCCAGGTCGCCCTTTCCGCACCACTTTGTACCCGGGAAAATTAGCACGCTGCTCATGTCGAACGTGCCCCGCTTGGAACGTCCTTTAAGTTCTAGAGGCGCCGTCGATCGCTTGGCTATGTTATGCTCACGGGGAAGAGTCCCACTCTGAGATGAGCTATTCACTGTTTCTGAGTTTTCAAAATTGTCTAACTGAGTAAGAAGTGTGTCGTTACCTTTCAAATTTTCACGATCTATTACTTGGAGTATTTCTTCATAAATATCTGTAAAATTCCCAAATTTTGCTTCTTTTTCTGCAGTTGCAGTAGCAATGTTTAAAAACCTGCGACATTGCTGTCGAAGGGATTTCATATCTGTAAGATCTGCTAGTTCTTTTAATTGCCACATACTGTTAAACGTCATATACGCTAATGGTGTGTTCTTTGCTGTGATATTTGTTAAGGATGCCGCGGAGAAGACATCTCCAAAATCGCTGGACTCCGGCGCCATATTTACAAAGTTTGATACAAAATCCAGCATAATGTTTGAATCTGAAGTAAAATCACACTCTTTAAGAATATCTCCCTGAAATACGGCCTGCAAAATCCGGTGTCCGTCCGTCACCTGTCGGAAGGCCATGTCAAACTTTGGCGAGTAACCGCTAGGCAGAAACGTGTCGAGAACAAGCACCTTCTCGTGCGAGATTCGGATCTCCCGTTCCCCATGCACGTTAACTCGGACGCTCACGAAACTGGACGGGTACAGGAGGCGCGTACGGATGTGGATCCACTCGTCGCTTGTGTCCTGGAGCCATCGTGCGCTAATGACACCCGTTCCCAGCAAAAGAGAAAATAAACACACAAACACTTTCACTTGGTTCATTTCTTGAACTTTAATTCATGAAGTTCACATTTTAAAACCACAAAGAAACGCTCACAGTGTGAATCGTTTGAGATTCTATTCCGTTTAAAAGTATAAAGTTTTATTTTAAATTATTTTTTTGCATAAAATAGTAAAATTCCAATGTAACATCACACCTCGCTCACATTCTTTTAAGCGACACTTCACCCGTCAGGCCCGAAGACCAACCGAGCAAGTCTCTCCTCTCCGATACTCGCTCAGATTGGGTTAACCTGCTGGCGGCCAACAGGCAAGTTCAGAAGCTCCAGGCTGTGGCGCGATCTACCATACGGGGAAAAATCGAATCAATGAATTGCCTGAATAATTTGCAAAAAAGAGCTTTCAAACGTGAACTAATGAGAACTATTGAGAACTTGTATTGAATGATATAATGTTCATATAACGTACTGACTCAAACGAGTCACGTAATTTGTGAATCATGTTCAATGCAGCGGTGGGCACTGTCTTATACAACAGTGACAATTTTATCGCAATTTCCACAATTGTGTTTTTTTAGATAATATTTCAAACACTATTTGGAGAATATTGTGATCGATATGGAATTTAATTCGAAACTTTATTGCACATTATTTCTATAGTTGTTTTGTTATTTTTTTTAAATTATCAATAATGTTCACGCCTTGGTTCTTAATTAAGTTTATTCAATTAGCTAATCTTTGAACACACTTTATATCTTTTTCCCATTTACATTTTAAATTGCACTTATGGGCTGCGGCGGGGTATCGAACCTGCAACCCCTGGATTGACAGTCAAAAGAGTTACCACTAGACCACGGATCCGCCACTCATTGTTGTTTGTTTATTTGTGTTTATCAAGGTAAGGTGTGCCCGCGCCCATTGGCTGCATTAATATGTTTTGGCTTGAGCCCGCGGTGACGCTTTCACGACTGAACATTGTGTTAAAATGCCATAAGTGACATGAGATAGAAGTGACAGCAATTCGCAGTCGATCCCAGTCATTGGAAGACTTGAAAAAAACAGAGTGAGACAGAAGACATCCGAGCCGTTGTGGTACCCTAGCTAGCTCTTTGCGAAGAGACCTCTTGTAACTTTAACGTGTTCGGTGTAAAGCACTGATACACGGGGTACAGCTTTCCTGGGTTGAACAAGTAATGAGTACACCATTTTCCCAGTACTACTATTAAAAGCGGCCGAGTGCTATGCAAGGGAACTACTGGTATCATACTTTAACGTCTTTCGGTTTGAACCACTGGGGTTTGAACCCCCGACCTACCGAACCCGAAGCGAACGCTCTACCACTGAGCTATCGGGGCGGTCACTCAATACCTGTAAGAACCTTTAGTTACTAGTACCGCACAGTTCAAAATATCTTCAAGGTATGACTGAATGTACTTCTCTTTTAAAATTAAATTGACACAGACTTGCACGCAGGGTTCAACCTGGGGTTGATCCCCGGACTGGCCGCATACATTTGCTGGCTCGGCAAATAAAACAACCGATATATGTATATATGTGCATACGAACGAAATACCTACTGGGTTAAACACTAGGTTAAACAACATGTTCCCGAATAACGCCATGTTAAGCCCCCGACTTAACTCCAAGTAAGCACCTGACTCAACTCCAAGTAAGCCCCTGACTTAACTCCAAGTAAGCCCCTGACTTATTAAAAAAAACAAATGCTAGATACAGAGTTCCGCCACTGCCCATTTTGAAATGCTTTTTAAACAAAGTATGTGCAATTGATTGTTCTTTAAAATAAGACCGAGATGGATTAAATCTGTTTAAATACAAGCATAAGGGCTGTATTTTCCATATTCCCCTACAAAGACTGTACTAGGGCCGGACTTTACACTATTCTATGGAAGTAAAATCCCGGTCGATTCGGATCCCGAGTGCCGTGAAATAGCAAATTAACAAACGGTGTATTGATAATTTTCACCAACGAAGGATGATCTCATGAAAACATTAACAACTTGACAGTAATAAATATTTACTTTTGAACATTTAAACACTCATTTTAAACTATCACCTTGTTTTAATACTATGTTGAATTGTTCTTCATCAACTTGAACTAATTTTTAATTAGTTCATTGCAGTTGTTTATGTTTAATACAGTGATATGATGATTGATGAATCATTGGATGATCATTTTAATGCATACATGTAATATCTTCCTAGTCCCTTTGTAAAATCACATTTTTCAGTGATATGTAATATTTAGATTATATGATACTATAGAAAATGATAAATATCATTTGAAAATATGAAACCTCTCTGTTCGCCACGCAGTATTGAGCTTTTAAACGAGTACTCTTGATACAAATGCCTGAATGACGCTGAACGAGTTGTACAGTACCAGTATGTCACTTCACACTAACAAAGTGTGCAGACCAGTCATCAAAATTAGACTTTTGGATGAACAAGCTCGAATTCTTATACTATTGCTTGGCATCAAATTTTTTTAACAAGCCCTGCTATATAGAATTCAGACTTTGAACAAGCCCGAAAGACATTTTACCAAGGCAGGGCTTGCGAGCTTGTTCTAATTTTGACCACAGCCAGACTTGCGAAATATTGCATTATTCAGAATGCAGACACTGGTTTAATAAAAATGTTACTAATATGCCTAACACGATTTTGGTAGATAATGAAGGAGTATTCGTTACACAATGCTGAATTAGGGAAGTTACACTCTCATTTTAAGTACCAATTTAATATTATAAACCCGATTTAGTTCTGTGAACTAATTTTGTTGATAGTTGTCTTTCTCAGATGAGCAAACCTTTTGTGATTTTCTTTTAGAATCTAATTGATGACTTATGTTTAGTTTGAACTGACAAGAACGGACAAGTAAAAAAAAACGTTACGTCACAAACTGTTACATTGTAATTGTAATGCACCAGTCAATTTAAACCACGCCCCCCCCCCCCGGTCCGGGGAATAGCGAGGACTTTGACTATCGGTTCTGCCAATCCAAGGTCAAATCCCCACCAAATTCAGCCGCACCCGGGGAAATCCTAGGTTAGGCCCGTTCCCTGCTATTTTCGGCACGAATACAAAACCACCACTTTCACTCGGCACTTTGGGGCCACCTGGAAGCTAAAAACACGGCCCATTCCCCCCCCCCCCCCTTTCCCCGGTATACCCAAGGACCTGTTGGGGCCATGGTTACAATTGACTGGTGCATAAACAGATTGATCATGCCATGTATTGAACTCTTTTACAAACAGGAAATGTTTGGACGAGTTGATGACCATCAGAGGTCAGAGTTCCTAGAGCAAACGAAAGCTCAGCGGGAAGAAAGGGCTCAGGAAAAGATGCGGGAAAAGTCTGCTCTAACAATACAGGTAGGTTATAGATTATATGCAGTATTGTGACTTCATATCCAACTTCAAATTTTAGTTCTGGTCTGTCTTTCTACATTGAGGGAATTGGCCCGGGTCCTGAGAAAGGGGAATTTACTAAAAAGAGGAATTTTGCAAGTTAAAAGAAACAAAACAAAAAACATTTTAATGCAAATTGGTGTAATATACATGTATCGAAACACAATACACAATGAAGTGTCAACAATTAATGAATATTTTTTTATTAACTTTAACTTGCATTCATATTTTAGAATAGATTATGGTGCAAACGTTAAACCAAAGTTTTGGGAAAAAACTATATTTTTTGGCTTGGGGAATGGGGCCTTCTATCAGCTCCAAAATGACAGCCCTGTAGTCATTATGATTTCTAAGAATTTTTTGTGCAGACTTTATTTGTCTAACTACACAAATATTCTTTATGCATATTGTTGGGATCGAACCCACTGCCCCTGGCTCTGCACGGGGACACTCCTGCATCACTATAGCATGGGCACTGCTTACGTCATTTTAAGAATTTTTTTTTTTAAATCATGGTCTCCGTAAATTCGCCAAATTTGAAAAGTTGTCTCCTTTGTGATTTTGTCGCAAATGGCGATCACCAGCAGGAACCCTGATTATATTCAATAACAGGATAGACAAACCTATAATTTTTAATCTTTAGTCAATTTGGTTTATCTCGAGGCTTATCGTACTTAGTGTGTTATTTACAATGAGGGCCAAATGTTACAAACTACACAGATACAGTGTGTGTTTACCACGTGATAAATTGCATCATAAATGCTACCTCACAAGGCAATATTTTGCCTCGAATGAAGACTTTAAACAAAGATAACTTTCCTATTTCTTCACCATTTTAAAGGAAACATAGCACAGCCTACGCCGCTTACAGAGACCCACCTTCGGTCTTTTACCAGAGTTTGATTGAGAGTGTTCTTAAAACA
This sequence comes from Mya arenaria, assembly GCF_026914265.1. Taxonomy (NCBI): domain Eukaryota; kingdom Metazoa; phylum Mollusca; class Bivalvia; order Myida; family Myidae; genus Mya; species Mya arenaria. The sequence goes on along the minus strand of NC_069125.1, from coordinate 11,526,068 downwards.
CTTCGACAAACCTTTTCTCAATACTGCCGTCTGACGGAGCACTGTCAAAACATTATTTTGGAAAAAGATTTGTCAAAATGTTTGATGAAACTAATCACCTTCTCAAATTCCGGTAATGAAATGAAGGCATGGTTCTTTAAGCGGCTTAGACTGGACTTTGTTTTATTTAAAATGGTGTACTTAAAGAAAAGTTATCTTTGATTTAAGTCTTCATTTTACGCAAAATGTTGCCTTCTGACGTAGCATATTTGACGTTATTTATCACTGGTGGGGAATTGAAACCATGCCCTTTTCCTTACAAACGACACACAACTGTGTCGCTATAAAGATAGCACAGTATAATTTGCCGCTATATATTCAATGCCCAGTTACATTTACTGACAGCCTTCTTTTGATTTATTCTTTACAGTGTGTGTATAGAGGCTACAAGGCTAGAAGGAAGCTAGGGGATGCCATCAGGTAACCAACTTAACATTATATCCAGTACCGTATTTTGATGCACATGCCCTTATACCCCCAAGAGGGGTCTTTACTTGGGCATTTTTACTGATTCAATTATATCATGATTCATAACATTAAAATTTGAGCTTACTTCTTTGTAAAATGTTCAGTTGGTTGCTATTTTGTTATAGTGCACCTACCCAGGCTTCATTTAGTCATAAACCTCTTATGAGAAAAATAGGGCAATAACGGTATTCAGCTTTGTACATTGCACGCTACCACTACAATTTCCTATACATGTCTGTGTGAAAATAAACATTTTATCCAAAATTTAAGATATTTTTAATGCAAATAATGACAATGATACGTATTCTTAATATACAACATCTTAACTCCCTTTTCTACTGATAATAAACTGATCATGTGATTCCAAAAAAAATCTCCCCACTTGAAAAAGAAACTAAAATAAAAACAGCCTTGAAAATCTATGGAAATGACCTCAACTTTGCCAGCAGTAAATGTTTTCATCTCCACCGGTTCAAAGATAACTGTAGCAACTTAGCAAGGATGGCATTAACATTGTTTATTATAATAATTATGACAGTTTTATCTGGACTGCTTTTTCAGAAAAAAAATATTATGTAAACCTTGCTGTCATCATCTGTGTCCTGTAAACACTCTAATTTTGCCCATAACTCAAAAATATTTCAATGAAACTTGGTGCACATGTTGCCAGTGATAATACACACTTGTAAAGCAAGTCCTATAATTCTGAATTAGGAATATTTCAACAACAAAAAACAGATAGGCATTTGGTGTTCACTCACTCTTTTGTTTAGTTCACCGTAAATTTTCATGCACTACATCAACATTTGACATTAACATTGTTTTTATAAATAGAGATTTTTGAACATGATGGGAAAAGTATGACAAATGCAGACGTCATTCTTTTACTAATTTTAATTTAATTTTGATAAGTTTTTTCTCTGGTTATAATTTTTTCACTGACAGTCATTTTATTACAGTAATATATGTCTATAGAAGTATATCTATGTGTTCATGAAAATTATTATTCTCCAGGTTAGAGATTGACCAACTGATGACAAAACCAGAGACTGAAAATGGAGAATACCGTCCAAATTTCAGACCAGGTATTACATGTACATTAATTTGGTTTTTAATATTTAATTGTTCAAGTATTTTGATTAAGTCTGTATCAAAAGACCTCATTAAAATAATGTTTTATGTTCTTGATGGTATCTCAATTAAATGCCATATAGTTGAACACAAGCTGTATTTTTCTACAACATCCGCAAACAAAGTAATGTCAATGGTCAAGTCAGAATTGCAAAGAATTTGATTGTGCATTGCACTCACTATGCTGTAATAACCATAGTTTTAATCAGTGTAAAATTGGAACAAAATATGTACATCTATGTTATATGTATGTTTCAGGCAGTATAGTGTATTATGTGTGTTTCAGGCAGTATAGTTTATTATGTGTGTTTCAAGCAGTATAGTGTACTATAGGTGTTTCAAGCAGTATCTATTGTACTATATGTGTTTTGGGCAGTATAGTTTACTATGTGTGTTTCAGGCAGCATAGTTAACTATTTGTATTTCAGGCAGTAGAGTGTTCTATGTGTGTTTCAGGCAGTAAAGTGTTCTATGTGTTTTTCAGGCAGTAGAGTGTTCTATGTGTGTTTCAGGCAGTAGAGTGTTCTACATGTATGTGTGTTCCAGGCAGGACGTTCTTTGTTCTATGTGTGTTTCAGGCAGTAGAGTGTTCTATATGTGTGTTTCAGGCAGGACGTTTATTGTTCTATGTGTGTTTCAGGCAGTAGAGTGTTCTATATGTGTTTCAGACAGGACGTTTAATGTTCTATGTGTGTTTCAGGCAGTAGAGTGTCCTATGTGTGTTTTAGGCAGTAGAGTGTTCTATTTGTGTTTCAGGCAGGACGTTCATTGTTCTTTGTGTGTTTCAGGCAAGACGTTTAATGTTCTATGTATGTTTCAGGCAGTAGAGTGTTATATGTTTTTCAGACAGGATGTTTAATGGTCTATATGTGTTTCAGGCAGTAGAGTGTTCTATGTGTGTTTCAGGCAGTAGAGTGTTCTATGTGTGTTTCAGACAGAATGTTTAATGTTCTACATGTATGTATGTTTCAGGCAGTAGTGTGTTCTATGTGTGTTTGAGGCAGTAGTGTGTTCTATGTGTGTTTCAGACAGGATGTTTAATGTTCTATGTGTGTTACAAGCATTATAGTGTACTATAGGTTGTATGATTCAGGTAGTATAGTGCTCTAAGCCGTTTCAAGCAGTATAGTTAAGCCTGTTTTAAGGCAATTTAGTGTTTTAAAGCAGTAATGTGTTCTGTGTGTGTTTCAGGCGTGGAAGTGTACAAGCTCCTGCGGGGCTATCTCTTCCTGTCCCCACACCAACCAGAAATTCAGGTCGGTCTTTTCCCATCATGCCAACACTAATTCATGATTGCAAACTGTTTGTTTGGAAGCATGAAAAAAATAAGTGTCGTAGGTTTTTTTTGCCAGCATTATAGTTAGAATGCAAAATCTTAAAAGCCCATTTGCATACCAAGATTTTGTTATAAATGAAGTCCACATCTTATGAAAATAGTTATTTTATATTATATTATAGGAAAAAATAAGAACTGGAAAAAATAAAGATTTACATAGCAAGAAAATAAAGAAATCAAGAAAGAAGAGTTTGACATACAGATTTTGCATACATGTGTTTGTTTTATGTTTTGTATTTTCAAAATGTATAAATAAATTCCTTTTTATTATTTCAGAGTTTTGAGATTGTTTGCAGATATCTTCTTGCCTCTATGGATTCTGATGATATAAAGGTAGGTATTTTTCAAGTTGACTGTTTGCATTGTGGGATACGAACAACTGACCCATTCAGTTAACTCCATTTCATCAGCCGCTATGAAAAGAGAGTAATGAGATTGGTCAGTCGTGGGTATCCAACAATGAATTAATTTTTGATATTGTTAAAAAACACCAAAGTTGAGCAATTATATACTTCCATCTGGATGTATCATTATTATGTCATCACCGAAACTGGCAAGCAAGCAGCTAGGCAGGCAGATGGCTTGTTGCGTCTGGACTTCAGGACAGCTAGCATTGAACTTGACATAGTTTCTGCAATGGAGATCAAGTATATTATGCTAGTGCCTTCGTCCGTTTGACATGCATATGCTGATTTAGAAAAACAACAACTTTGCACAAAAGTTAATGAGAAGTCTACATGTCGAATGCAACACAGACTTTTGTAGGTCAAAGGTCAAGGTTGTGTCTAAGGGTCATTGGTAAAATTTCCTTATAATTTGGATTGTCCATGCTGTTATATGGCCATGCATTTTGGGATTTAAAAAATATCTTGGCACAAATCTTCACCAGGTGAAAAGTCATGGCCATATTCAATATTCCTTGATTTTTGGCCTGTTCAAGCTGTAACCTGGACATGCATAAGGGGGACTTAAAATGAGTTGCCACAAATGTTTAAGATGATGAGTCTGCATGAACACTTTTGATATGGGTAGCCACCCGTAGACATTGTTGATTTTAAAATATACATGTAATTGATGTTTCAGGTCAGTTATGTTTCTGTGTCTCTGCTGAAAGAATTTGTGTTGCCATGGATACAGCAGGTCAAGGACATTTTATGGAGATGTGTGCTGGTCCTCAAACAGCTAAAGGTGTGTATGCTGCTTTATTCAATACTCAGCTTAATTGCTGCAACTACCCCTATTACTATTGATGCATTTTTTGCCAAATTACAAATAACACTCACTATTGTTACTTGCATTCTGAAAATGCAGTTTTGCTGATATAGTAATGTTTAGCATGATTATATTTACATTTCAGCCGGAGAGTTATGTTGATGTGCGCTTGATGATGGTCCACCTACGCATGCTTGTCACATTCTCTCACACCTCCACTTGGAGAATACTCAGGGGCAAAGGTAAGATAACCCAACAATATACCTCAAAAACCACCTCCAGTTAAAGAGTATGGGCATATTAGTTTATTGTCCTGTCCAAAAGTAGGTCACAAGTTCAAATGTTTTAGAACACCTGAAGGTTGGCACTCTAGAGGTTATCTTTCTTGTTAAATTGACTGGAATGTTGAAAAAAAGTCAATGTCAAGTTTGATCATAGTTATGTCTGGTTAAAAAGTAGGTTATTAGGTCAGACTCAGACCTATTATGGGCCATATTGTTCCATAGGCAAAACTTGCCTCTGCTTCAAAATAAAAATGTTTCTTTAATGACTCTTTACATTTGAACAGGAGAGCATCTGACAGCTGGGATGACTCAGCTGTGTCACAACATCATGGGACACCTTAACAACAAGGGGCTGTATCCAGTACTAAAGGTGAGAAATCAGGGCTCTATCCAGTACTTGGGGTGAAAAATCAAGGCTCTATCTGGTACTCAAGTTAAGAAATCAAAGTCCTATCCAGTACTAAAGGTGAGAAATCAAGGCTGAATCAAGTACTCACAGTGAGATATCAAGGCTCTATCCAATACTCACAGTGAGATATCAAGTCTTTGTCTAAAACTCACAGTGAGATATCAAGGCTCCATCCAGTACTCACAGTGAGATATCAAGGGTCTCTCCAGTACTCACAGTGAGATATCAAGGCTCTATCCAGTACTCACAGTGAGATAAAGGCTCTCTCCAGTATTCACTGTGAGATCAAGACTCTATCCAGTACTCGCAGTGAGATATCGAGGCTCTATCCAATACTCACAGTGAGATATCAAGTCTTTGTCTTAAACTCACAGTGAGATATCAAGGCCCTATCCAATACTCAGAGTGAGATATCACGTCTTTGTCTAAAACTCACAGTGAGATATCAAGGCTCCATCCAGTACTCACAGTGAGATATCAAGGGTCTCTCCAGTACTCACAGTGAGATATCAAGCCTCTATCCAGTACTCACAGTGAGATAAAGGCTCTCTCCAGTATTCACTGTGAGATCAAGACTCTATCCAGTACTCGCAGTGAGATATCGAGGCTCTATCCAATACTCACAGTGAGATATCAAGTCTTTGTCTTAAACTCACAGTGAGATATCAAGGCCCTATCCAATACTCAGAGTGAGATATCACGTCTTTGTCTAAAACGCGCAGTGAGATATCAAGGCTCCATCCAGTACTCACAGTGAGATATCAAGGGTCTATCCAGTACTCACTGTGAGATCAAGGCTCTATCCAGTACTCACTGTTAGACTGAGGCTCTATCCAGTACTCACAGTGAGATCAAGGCTCTATCCAGTACTCACAGTGAGATATCAAGGCTCTATCCAGTACTCACAGTGAGATGTCAAGGCTCTATCCAGTACTCACTGTGAGATCAAGGCTCTATCCAGTACTCACTGTGAGATAAAGGCTCTATCCAGTACTCAGTGAGATATCAAGGCTCTATCCAGTACTCACTGTGAGATCAAGGCTCTATCCAGTACTCACAGTGAGATATCAAGGCTCTATCCAGTACTCACAGTGAGATAAAGGCTCTCTCCAGTATTCACTGTGAGATATCAAGACTCTATCCAGTACTCACAGTGAGATAAAGGCTCTCTCCAGTATTCACTGTGAGATATCAAGACTCTATCCAGTACTCGCAGTGAGATATCAAGGCTCTATCTAGTACTCACAGTGAGATATCAAGTCTTTGTCTAAAACTCACAGTGAGAAATCAAGGCTCTATTTAGTACTTACAGTGAGATATCAAGGCTCTATCCAGTACTCACAGTGAGATATCAAGGCTCTATCCAATACTCACAGTGAGAAACAAGGCTCCCTCCAGTTATCACGGAGAGAAATTAAGGCATTATGCAGTACTCACAGTGAGAAATCAAGGCTCAATCTTGTATTTAAGAAAAGAACTTAACACTAAGGCATTCTGATATTATAAGGTATGAATTTCGAAATACATATTTCAAAGATATGATCTTGAGTTCAGGCCTGAAATGCTAGAGACGTTGAGTATTGTTGCAGGGTTTGCTGTTCCGAGGTCTGGCGCGGAGCAAGCCGGCGTTTACAAAGACCTCCCTCACTGCCATCCTCACCATCTCACTCAGGTAAGCATATATATATATAATATTCAGTTCATGAAATGTTTTCTGCACAAGGCATGAATAGAAGCGATACTTTTAAATGATACACTAGATCACAATGCTCAAAGTTGTTCTTCTCTTTTCTGCTCTCCTGAACACATTGGGTAACAAATAATATCTGTAATAAAAAAATAATGGGCAAGTTTTTCCCCAAAATATTCTTTGAAAGGCATAATGTTGGAGTATGTAGATTTTTATAATTTTGTGATAACTAATATAGGTATAGTTTCATTTTTGGAAATTTTTGGGATCCATTCAAGATACTTATTTAAAACCTAGCAAGATATCAAATATCTGTTGCTTTCGGATTAGTTAATTATGGCGTCATAAAATTGCCCAAAACCAAACAATCACTTGATTTTGATAATTACATGGAAGCAATCTCCAGTCAAGAGTTGTTTCTACTGTTGTGTTTCAGGCCTGTGATGGCAGCCAAATTCTCAGACAATCTGCTGTCACTGTTTGTGCTAAACATCCTTGCTGTTCCAGCCATCGTCCATCACATTGCTACTCTTGCTCCAGATGTACGTATCATATGCTCCAAAATTGATGTTTTATGCCTTTTTCTTAAACCGTTAGTTACAGTTTAAGCCATAAAACATTAAATTTGGAATGGAATATTAAAACCTGCGATCTGATCTTTTGTCAGCAGTCTTTCATCATTGGTTTGCAGATATTTACGCAAAAATTTGCTAATTCCAAGACAAAAAAAAAAAAAGTTGGAAAAACGGTAAATCTGCGAGAGTGCAGCTTGAAATCATTGTGTCCAATATTAGAGTATGTTTGCATTGTTTTTATAAAGCATTAATTTTTATATCAGAACAGTTTCCAATAGACAGCAAGTTACCATACAATAAGTAGCTTGTGGATAAATTGCAATGCCATTTCAATATACAGTCGAAACCCGTTAGCTCAATATCCCTTGGCTAAATTTCTTCAATGGCTCAAACTTTTTACTCTTTGTAAGCATTCCCTCTTGGCATGATGTTCGCGAGGCTTGAAGTAATATGGCTGGTCCCTGGGATATCGAACCAATGGGTTTCAATATATATATATTTATGAATCCTACTTATTGCACGGTAAGCTTAACAATATTGTACAAAATAAACTGAGAAGCCCAATTCTAGTGATCAAAATTATAAATAACTTGTGGTTTGAATAATTTTAAAAAGGTCAGGTACTGGATGCAGTAACTATTACAGTTACATAAGTTAATAGACAATGATTTATATGCTAAAATCAGGGATGATTACGTCAAAACTTAATGCTGAAATCAGGATTGAGAGACTATCTTACAGTTATAAAGATATTTATTTTCTGGAAATTGTATTTTAAATAGAAATACCTTGAAATACATATAAATGCCTTAGATAAAAGGGGTCTAAACCCCTTAACCCTTCTTTGGGCCTTTTTAGAATTGGAATTGTTGGTAAGTATGATTTATACTACATGGGTCTAAACGTATATGATGTATATAATTGTCTTCGATTCAGTTCTGAAAGCTGATGACCATCATTGATAACATCGTCTTAATATTTTGTTTCAGTGCCTGACCCTACTGATAACAAACCGAGTATTCAAGAGGTCTCTGGATTTGTTGACCAATGAGCAGAGTACTCGTATTATCTTCAACTCCCTCGAAGGAAACTATGCCTTATGTTTGCTGGGTACTTACTTATAGTTTATTCTAATTTATTTTTTCTCAATTGTACAGAAGGCTTGTTATGAATCAGAGTCTGTTTCCTGGGTAGTAAAGTTATGGTGTCCATTTTAAGGAGCCATGAGAAGGTACCCCTAGGGGGATCAAACCCAGTCCTCTTGGGTGCTAGGCTGACACATATACCACTAGAGCACTCTCACCTTGGTGGGAATCAAACCCGCAACAGCTTGGGTGAAAGTTGGACACCTATACCACTAGACCACTCTTACACTGGGTGGGATCTAACTAACTTAGAATTCAGCCTCATTAGCTGATACATTGTCAACGCAAAATCAAACGCGTTGAGTGCGTATCAAGTGAGTGGCAGTAGGCGGACCTTTAAACACCGGCGAAAGTTGAAATTCTTAATGATTAAGCCTAGTTCTTAATGACTGCCTATCTGCAATTTCATTGGCTGAAAATGTAGGTTGTATTCTAAATTATTCTTCTACTGTTGATAAAAAGGTGTTTCAATTCCAGCGAACATGATTCATCTTGGTTACTCCGAACTCGAAGGACTTGTAGAAAATACAACCAGTTTTATGGTGAGTTCAATAGTTTGGTTTTAAAGAAAAATAAGTAATTTCACCCTAAGGCTTAACTGATATTACCAGTTGATTCTGTCATACTTGATAGTGATATAATTGTGGATTTGAACAGTGTTTTTAAGCTTTGTTTTAAATATTGACCATAATCCACAATATTTTGCATTACCGGAGTAATCACTTTATTTACAAAGAAGGTAACAAACCAGTTTTGTGGGTGCATCTTTTTTAGCTATGCTTATGAAATAAATACATCAAACAGTGTTTACTATGTTTACATTGTTTTTGTTAGATGGCATGAAAACTATTCTCATAGGAAATTGTCAATCAAGGCAGCTTTGCAGGGGATGAGATAGAAGTTTTAATGACATGTGTGCTTGAGTTTGGGTAACGATCAATGAATCCCCTTAAAGCTTTCTACAGCTTTTAACTTTGTCATTTGAAAAGCAAATTCAGTGTGATTGTTTGGGTGTTCTGTTTGCAGACAGTGACGATGCGTTTGCTGGACAAATGTAAGCACTATGTCCAGAACAAGAGGTCCAACCTAACCCACTGGCATCCGGTACTTGGATGGTTCTCCCAAAATACCGACCATGGGTGAGTTCTGGCCCTTATTACTTAAAACATCTTAAGTCCCTTATATAAAATCTTATATCCATGGCAGCTTTATACAAGGTACCAACCATTCAACCTACTTAAAAACCAAGTTAGATAACTGTAATTTACAAATAATGGCCCTTTACTATTTGGCTAAGAAATTCTTGTTACGGTTTTGCATGTCACCACATTTAAGTCAATATATAAGCAAATACATCATGTATTTCATTGAAACTTTATTGACAGACTCCCTACCATTCAACCTTCTTAATAAATCAAGTTGGATAACTTTATCTTTTTATATTTTATAAATTTTACCCCTTTATTCTTCAACTTAGCAATTCTGATTAAAGTTTTGCATGTAAGCACATGTAAGTCAATAACTCAGCTTCTACTTGTTGTTTTTTTGCATTGAAACTTTTAACAATCAAGGAGGATAACTCTGTCTTGCATTGAATGCAAATTTTGCCCCTTTATTATTTCACTTTAAAATTCTGGTTAAGGTTTTGCATGTAATTATGTCTCCCCCTCTCTGGGGGAGACATATTGTTTTTGCCCTGTCCGGTAGTCCGTCAGTCCGTCCGTACGTCACACTTCGTTTCCGATCGATAACTGGAAAACCGCATGACCTAGGATCACCAAACTTGGTAGGGAGGTTGGTCGTGAGGTGTAGAGGATCCCTATTGTTTTTGGGGTCACTAGGTCAAAGGTCAAGGTTGCGGCGACCCCCAATATAAAAAACATTTCTGCTCAAAATCTTGAGAACGGTTTGACCTAGGTTCACCAAACTTGGTAGGGAGGTTGGTCATGAGGTGTAGAAGATCCCTATTGTTTTTGGGGTCACTAGGTCAAAGGTCAAGGTCGCGGCGACCCCCAATGTAAAAAACATTTCCGCTCAATATCTTGAGAACGGTTTGACCTAGGTTCACCAAACTTGGTAGGGAGGTTGGTCATGAGGTGTAGAAGATCCCTATTGTTTTTGGGGTCACTAGGTCAAAGGTCAAGGTCGCGGCGACCCCCAATGTAAAAAACATTTCCGCTCAATATCTTGAGAATGGTTTGACCTAGGTTCACCAAACTTGGTAGGGAGGTTGATCATGAGGTTTAGAAAACTCCTATATTTTGGGGGGTCACAAGGTCAAAGGTCAACGTCGCTGTGACCTCTAATGTAAAAAAATATTTCCGTGCAATATCAGGAGAATGCTTTGATCTAGTTACATTTTATACCAGTTTGATTGATTGGAAGAACTGATAAGATGTCATAGTATAGCCATGGACAGGATTCTGTGTTTATAAAAAAAAGTCTCCTTAAAGCTTCAACTGAATTTATTATGTCTCCCCAATTAATGGGGAGACATATTGTTTTTGCCCTGTCCGTCAGTACATCCGTCACACTTCGTTTCTGCTCAATAACTAAAGAACGCTTGCACTCAGGAACTTTATACTTGGTATGCTAGTTGGTCATGACTAGTAGATGACCCCTATTGATTTTGAGATCAATAGGTCAAAGGTCAAGGTCGCAGTAGATATTCACTATTTAATACAGGTGAATAAACCAAACTTCACTGTTGGTTTGTCTCCTTTCCATAATTACAAATTTCATGTCCATCTTTTTTTTTCTCAGATACGACCACACAATAGGGGAGACAAGCGCTTTTTCAAAAAAGTAATCTCTAGTTTAATTTTACTGTGATCCATGCATGTTTCACAAAAACTTTGCAATCCTTAAACTTAAAATCAGTGGAGTAGTTGAGCATGCTTTCTCTGTGACAGCTTTTGTTATAGAGTATATAATTATAGGAATACAAATTTGTGCATCTTTGGGTCAGATATTATTTTACCACACAGCCGGATTCATTGGAAATACCAGTCAGGTGTTCAAAAATCCTCTGTTTTGTAGGTTACATGAAGCAATGCCATTCGTTGTAAAGCAGCTGCAGATCCTGTGGTGTAACAAGATGATCCGGCTCCTCTTTCTCGAGCTGATTGAGTATGTGGACCATGCTCGATCAGTAGAACTTGCCAGGAACACTGGTAAAGAGAAAGGTATGAAATAGATTGAGATGAAACCATTTAATATCTATTTAATAATGATTCATGAATGGCATTGCCAATCAATTGAGATCATTTATCAGATTTTCAAGAACAAAGATATAAGTGGATGATGAAGTTCAGAATTAGTCCTGACCTCAGGATTGAGAGCTTTCAATTTCAGACAGTTGCAAAGTTTGTACTTCACTTGACATTTGCATTCATAATACTAGTATGAAGTACCTTGAAATTGATGTAAATGGCTTTGGAAAAAAAATCAACAGAGGTCTAAGCCTCATTAAGGAACTAGACACCAGATGGTCCCAAATTCGGCAAATACAGTATTTCTTTAAAACAAGCCTAGAATTGTCAAAATTATGAGCAAGTTTGAGGCCGATTATATGCCACTTAAAATAATTAAAAGAATATTTTGTCCCTGTCTCAGCTGATTTTACTCGAATAAATATAGCGCATAATGGTTTCCCAGTTTAAAGTGTGTTTATTCATATCAATTTTTTATTATCTATAATTCAAAAAGGTTTTGACAATTTCCTTTTTTCTTGAAATAATATCGTCTGGTGTCGAGTCCCTTTAATCCTACTTTGAGTCTGAATCCCTTATACTTCATCTAGATTTTCAGGAGTGGGTTTTTGGTCCATCAGTAACCATAAAATTACAATGGGCTTTATGGACTTGGGTAAAATAAACATTGAAATATTGAATAAAGTGTGTGATTTTTCATAGATAACTCAATGTACAATTGAAATCTGAAACAAACATGTTTTCTTTTGTTCTATCCCTTAATAGGATATAAAATGTTATTTAATTGTAGTTTATCTGAAATGCATGCCAAATTTTTATTTTGGAATTAACATTGTTGAAAATTTCATGCAGTCCTGTGCAGTCTCAAATTTCAATCAACTTATATTTTACTGATAAATATCTTAAAACATCCGGAAAAGATATAGAACTGTAGTAATATACATGTAAGCACTGTTATACTCTTGACAGAAGGAAAGTAAATATTCTTTCAAATATTTAACCCAAAATATAATGATTCTCTCAGGGATTATAAAGAAAGCCCTGGACAAGGCGTCCTCGAGGAATGCTGTGTCCAAGGTGCGTGTGGACAGCGGGATCTGTGTAGCGACGTGCCTGCCATGTGTTCTCTACCAGTCTGCTATAACAACCCTCTCACAACTCAGGCTCGACATCATCAGTGGTAAGCAATTAATAATTATTATGTAATAGATGGCACAAATTGCTATGTACATCTAGCTGGGAAACAAACTCACAACCTCTTGCTCTAAAGGCAGACACTCCATTATATAGCTATAAAAGAAGTATAAGTCTAGCTATATACATCTTGAGTACCTTGTTATACTGTCCTCCACCATTTGGAAATTTTTTGGTCGGGTTTTGGAGACTTAAGTCAATTAGAGGCTTATTGTGCAAAGCTTAATATGTTTGGCTTTTAATAAGTTTTTTTAAAACATTACGGTACCATGCTAACCACCCAGGTTCTATCAAGGCTGTCAATGGCTATATAAAATGGGTCACTAATTTCATTACTACTACTACTACAGCATTTGCCCATGTGTGTACTTAGACAATGTTGCAGGTCTGAGCTACCATGAGATCCTGCTGCGGTACTTGTGGCGGTTCCTGAGTGACCTTGGCCCTGTGTGTGGCCTCAAAGTGTTCCTCGACCTCCTCACTTCCGCCCCAGACTCTACCATACACCCTGTATTCTCCATGCTAACACTTTTCTGTGAGACTGCAGCCAACTACATATGGTGAGTAGATTATAAGTATCTTCCATGGCCGAGAGTGTAAGATATGTTCATCCCAACCCAAGCGTTGGGTGTTTTGCCAAAACGAGCTTTACCGAGTATCCGGAGAACACCCTGCGTGAGTAAAAATAAATGCGGATAGATTGTGATAATTCGTGGATGTAATAAAAATGCGCGCAGTGATTCAGATTATGTTAATAGTCAAATTCTTCTTGAAATAGTTCTGAGTAGAGTGCAGTATTATTTCTTAAATGGAGCGTGAAAACTTTTTTATGGTGCCATTTGAAGCGAGAAATAATTAATTAGGATTCTAAATATTGCCACAAGACAATGTTTCCATGATGCTACAGACGCCGGTCTTCAACAATGGAGGTAATGGTGTGATGACAATAAAGGAGTTCCATACGGGTACTTGTTTTATGTTTGCCCATGGGCGTGATAAGAATTTCTAGCATGGTCAAATTTTTGGATCTACTTATTTGAGGTGGAAGAAATGTTATTTTCACTTGTCTGTTTTGAAGAAAAAGTTGTGTTTTTGTGAGAGCCTTTGTTGCATCTTTGTGTTTGGCGATGTGCAAACTTTTACCATGGCCATACTTTATAAATCTTTCAAGATATCCATATGAAATTTTGTATACATGTTGACATTTACAACACACTACTATTAATATATATATATATATATATAAATATTAACAAGGCCTGTAACTGTCAATTTAATAATCATTCAGTTATGCCCCCAGTAGACTGATCAAAATAATAAACGAGCATTGACATTTTTTTCAAATCCTCTTGCTGATATATTTTTATTCTTGCTTGCAGCACATTGGACCAGATAGAGATGTTTGAGCAGCAGAAGATGTTTACAGTGGATGATTACATCCGCATGTCAGAGTTCCTTAATCTGTTTGTCTTCAGGACCATATGGGGTGGTCTTATCTGTAAGTAGTTCTAGGGTGTTGGGCAGAGGAAGTAGGGTGGATACTACATCCGCATGTCAGAGTTCCTTAATCTGTTTGTCTTCAGGACCATATGGGGTGGTCTTATCTGTAAGTAGTTCCAGGGTGTGGGGTAGAGGTAGTAGGGTGGATACTACATCCGCATGTCAGAGCTCCTTAATCTGTTTGTCTTCAGGACCATATGGGGTGACCTTATCTGTAAGTAGTTCTAGGGTGTTGGGCAGAGGAAGTAGGGTGGATACTACATCCGCATGTCAGAGTTCCTTAATCTGTTTGTCTTCAGGACCATATGGGGTGGTCTTATCTGTAAGTAGTTCAAGGGTCTGGGCAAGAGAGAATAGGGAGGGGGTGGATGTAAACTGGAATATTACATCCGCATGTCAGAGCTCCTTAATCTGTTTGTCTTCAGAACCATATGGGGTGACCTTATCTGTAAGTAGTTCCAGGGTGTGGGGTAGAGGTAGTAGGGTGGATACTACATCCACATGTCAGAGCTCCTTAATCTGTTTGTCTTCAGGACCATATGGGGTGACCTTATCTGTAAGTAGTTCCAGGGTGTGGGGTAGAGGTAGTAGGGTGGATACTACATCCACATGTCAGAGCTCCTTAATCTGTTTGTCTTCAGGACCATATGGGGTGGTCTTATCTGTAAGTGGTTCAAGGGTCTGGGCAAGAGAGAATAGGGAGGGGGTGGATGTAAACTGGAATATTACATCCGCATGTCAGAGCTCCTTAATCTGTTTGCCTTCAGGACCATATGGGGTGATCTTATCTGTAAGTGGTTCCAGGGTTTGTGTTTATGTAAGTCTAGGCTCAGACTTAAACAACATTTTTTTATTGATATTTGTTACAAAATGTTTGTCAATGATGTTGAAATAAATATTGTATTAGGGTTTTTAACCATCAACATTCTAAAGGTGAATTTTACAATGAAATTCAACTGGATGGACATTCAGTATTCCATATTCAGTTTTGAGTCTTGAATCATGAAAACAAAGCTACTACCTTTCAGCGTTAAGCAGTGCGGTGACGAGCGAGTTGTTCATCAGTGCGCAAGCTCTCCTTATGATTCTTTACGAGAGGGATAGTCGCCACAGATTTACCCAACCCAACCACTGGCTTATTAAGTATGTGCTTTCAAACTGAATTTTATGCCTTGTACTATAATGTTATTAATTAGGTGATTTCATATTGCCCTAGTTATTTGTCCGAGGTTAGCTGTATTTGCCTGAGCCCGAAAGGGCAAGGGCAAATACAGCTGACCGAGGACAAATAACTGGGCAAATATGTAATCACCTAATTAATAAGTATTTTATTAATTAATTATTACCGTTTTGGTTAAAACATTCTTATAACTTACTTTTAGTTCACATTGAAGCCGTTTTTATCCTTTATTCATTCATGGTGTCTGCTTTTCTAGACTTGACTTTGCTGATTTTGACATGCATCCTTATAATGACATTGCACATACTTATGAATAAAGCACTGTACATTGTAAGGAAGCATGTCTTTTCGTCTTATTTTGTAAATCGTTTGCCAAAACGTCAAATGTTTTCCCTCGTTGTCCATTTTGTATGCCATTTTTTCGGCATACAAAATCATAATAGTCATAAAATCCACTAACGGGTTAAATACAACTGTTATATCAAACCGTACAAAGTGGTTCAATCATTCAATAGGTTCAAGTATTCCAAATAAAGTTATACGAAGCAATTTTTTTTTAAAACAGTCGGAAAACAGAAAACAAAATGGCTACCTTTAAAAAGTAATTTCCAGCATATTTTTCATATTAGGCGAGTTTTGACAGTCAATGAAAATGGCCCATTTCTCAAATCCTATATTAGGCGAGTTTTGTATCCAATCAAAACAGAGGAAACTCATATTAGGTGAGTTTTGTTGATATTGGCCGAGTTTGGTCGATATTAAGCGAATTCTGGCATATATCGTCTTCAATTGTCTGGTATTGATACCGCAATTGTTTCTGTATCGCGTCAAATAAGTAATAGTTGATTAATATTTGTTATTATTTCTGCCTAATAAACTATTAAGTCTGCAAATTATAAACCCCACAATTTCTAAGTGTTTGTGCAGTTGTCTCTTTTCTAGCCTTTGGGCATGCTCAAACCGCTAAATAATGTTGTTCAACATAAATTCTTACATGTAATACATGGAGTTTATTTCAGCTGTACTTATTTTAAAACCAAAAAAGTCGGCAAAATAAATACCAACCTCCTTAGTGTTTGTACGAATGCCTCTTTTGTACCTTTGCTCATGAGCAAACCACTTAAACTCTGCTTTCAAACTTTATTTCATACTTTTTAATAGTTGGACATTATTTTTGCTTTAAGTCACTAAACCATTTAGTATGCAAAATAAGTTTCTTAGTGTTTGCACCTCTCTGTAGCTATGCTCATGTGCGACCTGCATAAACATACATGTACATGTACTTTAAAACTAATTATTATTGACTCAATTTAACTTAGGCCTTTGTCTTGGGATTTCCTAATTATTGAATTGGCCTCTCTCTGGTGATCTCATTGGCAGAGACATAAGCGTTAACACTAAAGTATCATTTTAGTAGAAAGATGATTGATTTCACTAGTCATATATATTCGGTTTAATATGAAAACAGCTTAAAACTTAAGCTTGTGAATGAATCACATGAAAGTAATTTTTGCAGCTTTTATTCAGCTTAGTTAACTAATTGCTGTATTGTACATGGTAACTCCATGTATATGAGCATTGGTTGTAATAGTGGGTAAAATTTTGTGATTTCTGTGGCGCAATAGAGTTTTCATCTTACTTTCAGGGACATTAAGCCAAGCAGTTTTCTCGCTGAACTGGAAAGGGGAAAGAAGACCGCGCAGTATATAATGCAGAAAATCCCCCATATTATACCATTTTCAGAGGTAAATATGAATAAATATTAAAATATTATTAATCCTCTAGTAAAATAAATAAAATAAGAATCAAAACATCTTGTCAGAAACCATCCATCAAATCTCTTCAAATACTTGATGTGAGGTAGCACTGTTGCATTCTTGTGAGTTATCTTATGGGTTATCAGTGGTCGAAATTAACACAAGCCCTCAAGCCCTGCACTGGTAAAATGACACCAGCTTGTCAAAATACTGAATTTTATATAGCAGGGCTAATTAAAAAAATTGATGCCAAGCAATAGAATAAGAATTCGGCTTTGTTCATCCAAAAGTCTAATTTCGATGACTTGGTTATCTTGGCCCTATTGCTTAATATTAGGTTATTTTCTTTCCATCTTGTTACGATATTCTAGGGGGTGAGGGTTATCTTGGCCCTATTGCTTAATATTAAGTTATTTTCTTTCCGTCTTGTTACGATATTCTAGGGGGTGAGGGTTATCTTGGCCCTATTGCTTAATATTAAGTTATTTTCTTTCCATCTTGTTACGATATTCTAGGGGGTGAGGGTTATCTTGGCCCTATTGCTTAATATTAAGTTATTTTCTTTCCGTCTTGTTACGATATTCTAGGGGGTGAGGGTTATCTTGGCCCTATTGCTTAATATTAAGTTATTTTCTTTCCATCTTGTTAGGATATTCTAGGGGGTGAATTGTGTACATCCACAGCCATCACCAAACTAAGGTTTTAGTCAGGTCATAAAATGATCAAGCAATAGCATTGCGATGACTGGGTTATGTTGGCCCTATTGCTTTTTTTCTTTCCATTTTGTTAAGATATTCTAGGGGGTGAATTGTGTACATCCACAGCCATCACCAAGCTAAGGTTTTAATCCGGTCTTAAAATGGTCAGGGTGCTGTAGAAGAGAGACAGGGTGCTAAGTTCGAAAAAGGCAGTGTTTATTAGGCAGAATTTTTTTAACATTATGAATTTGTCAGAAAATGATCAGAATTGTGTTTCATATTAGGTTCATATTGTGAAATATTAAATGTTTTTATGTATTTACGATCTAATTATTAGTTTTAATCATAAGAGAAGAAATATTTGACTACATTCAGCATTCATTTCTATGAAGGCAGAAGGGTGCTCATGCTGGTCTCTATGAGGGCCAAAGTGTGCTACGAAAAATGGCAGGGTGTAGCACCCTTCTAAAACTCTCCCTTAAACCTTACAAGCTTATCAGACACTAGATCAGAGTGTTTCATTTTCAGTTCTTGCTTGATGATAGGTACTGGTTTTAACCAAGGAATTGTAAATGGTTCTTTATCACATGTATATTCACAGGTTTTAAAGCTGCACTCTCACACATTTACTGTTTTGACATTTTTTTGTCTCAGAATCAGCTGATTTTGGCATCAATGCTTTCAATTCAGTCATATAAGATAACTCACAATAGAACAGATCTCACTTGTTTGTAAAACGGCCAAAAATTTCAATGTTCAACCATAAATATGAAAAACTGTGATCTAATCTTTAGTCAGCCTTATATTATATCACTTAATTTTCTAGACATTTACGCCAAAATTGGCCCATTCAAAGACAAAAAAATAAAAAGAAGTTGT
This sequence comes from Mya arenaria, assembly GCF_026914265.1. NCBI lineage: Eukaryota > Metazoa > Mollusca > Bivalvia > Myida > Myidae > Mya > Mya arenaria. The sequence continues at coordinate 11,507,359 of NC_069125.1, read as the reverse complement.
CAAAACAGTCAATCGGAGAAAGTGCATCTATACATGTCTTTAGAGCTTATGGCAGATTTCACAAAAAAGGCAATTATTTGGCCCATTTGCTTTCATTTATTGTTATTGCATGTCAACGTCATATATACAGCAATTGCCTTTCCCAACCCAATAAGAACACCTAATAGAAGTGATTTGTATTAAAATAAAGAAAATATTGTGTTAAATAAGGTAAAAAATGTAAAAATATGCCGATATTTAGGACAAAAAAGACAGAAAATCTTCCCGGTACCAATATACCACTTTTTTGAGGATGCTTTTCAGTAACATCTGGTAAGTATTTTATTCTTGTCTGTTGAATAATGTTTGCAAGAAATGTTAATTAAAACAATAATATATCTAAAATGATTGCATTTCGTTTGTAATATACTTAAATTTTCGGTAATTGCGCATGGTGATAACGTTACGGTAATCTGTCCTCGAATTGTTGTGTAACATTAGCAGACATGATCCACTGCTAACTGTTTTAAGCCTAAACACACCTTTATTAAATCACTGAAAACAAAGACTACGTGTCGGATAAAAACAGTATTGCATGTAACAAGAAATTGGTCATTCCAGATCATAAAGTTTTTTAGGTCTAAAAATGTGTTAATGTTACTCAAAATCGATTCTGTCCCATTAATGACGATAGCACCTTTTCTATTCGTGAATAATTTACACCGACTGAGGGTTAACATCCGGGTAGCGATTACTTTTATATTGGACTGGTTCACAGTTGACATTGAAATGATAAAAATAGTGGTGAATACCGTTGATAAAAACTTAATCCAAGTTTGGCTCATTCTGTCCTTCGATGTAACGTTAACATTATGTCACGCTAGCATTAAGACAAGCGCTTAATAAAGCAAGAAAATCGTTGAAATTTGATGACTTTCCCAGAGTCAATTATTCGAACATAACAATGTCGTCTGTAAACTATCGTTTGTAAGTATTCATTCATTAGGTACGTAGTTTATATTGAATTCATACCGCTTTTGTGTTTGATATCGTTATTTATTGGACAGAATTAAGAATTTTTGTGATTATCAATTGACCGTGTTTATCAATCATTTATATAGTTTGTTTTATACTGTATCAAGCTCAAACAGTCTGTGGTAGGTCTGTATTTTAATTTGTTGTGAAACATTCTGTCCAACTGCTAATGTGACATACTGCTAATGTTACTCATTCTGTTTTGTGGTAACACTAGCACATACTCGCAATTAGCAATTTATAATATATATGTTTAATATCAAAGGTAATGATAATTGCACCATACTAGAGACATTTATATTACCACAACAAAACATTTATGTTTATAGCTTATCTGATCTGATATAAAAAGAAAACCTATGTTTGCAGAAAACATTTTCTGTCTTGTTGTCCAATTAGGGTTTGTTTCAATAAATTTATTTGAGAAAAACGAAACAATCTTTATTTTTTGTCTGTACAATCTGTTTTATAGATAAATGAACCATTTAGTGCAAGACAAAATACTTCTTTGGATCAAAATATTAAAAAAAACAAGTTTTTACCGGCAATATTGTAACACTAGCACAAATGGTATGGTGATACAAAATTCTTTTTTTTATAAAAATGCATGAATAAATCATTGCAAATGTTCTAAAATATGATAGATAAGAAATTGCTGTAAAAGATTATGTTGAAATCACAAATCTGCAATAAATTTTAAAAATCAATATTCGCCGGGAACTTTTTGGTCACCAAAACGTGAAATCTGCCTTATGTTACCTGTTTATCCTTGTGACATGAAGTAAATATTTTCTTAACCTTTGTATATTTGTTAGCGTGTGAAGATATTCCGGAGGTATGTTCAGAAGGAGAGGGAGACACTAGGCCTGTGCGAGTCCGCTAGCGCCACGCCCCAGTCAACGCTCATCACAGTACACCGGAGCAGGATCGTAGAGGTATGGAAGTATCTATAGTTTTAACATGTCTGTTTTTCAAAGAAAAAAAATATAATGGTACATGTGCTGTGTTGCCGCCGTGTCTTTGTCAATGTTTGGTCATCATCGTGCAAAAACTTTGACCTTGACCATTATCAAAAACCAGTCATTATATTAAGATGAAATTTGGTATACATGTTGCTAGAATCATACTCAAATGTGTAGCAAGACTCTTAATTCTGGCATGAGTAATTGTCAAGTTTTGCCCCATGTTGACCTAAAAAATCAACAAAAGACAAGCATTTGTGTTTACTCAGCAACCTACAATTATTAATAACAAAAATCTGTCCTGAAGACATTGCAGAGTATTTTTCGTTTTGTTAAATGGCATTAAGATACAAAAAACAAGATACGTTGCTTTTGGAATAATGAAAGAGATAATGATTAAAACATAGATCTGATCTGACTGATGTATGAAGTTTGGATAAATGTATTCAACTTTTTTCAGGATGGTTATCGGCAGTTGGCCCAGCAGCCAGCACGAAGTATGAAGGGCCTGATTCGTGTCAGGTTCATAAATGAACAAGGTCTCGATGAGGCTGGGATTGACCAGGATGGGGTATTTAAGGAATTTCTCGAGGAAACTATCAACAGGGTTTTTGACCCCTCACTCAACCTTTTCAAAGTATGCTGTAATTTTACGTCATTTTAGTTTCAACTTATTTTACAACGAAAGTGACAAAGGTTATATTTACTTATAGTAAGTTACTTTTGTTGGCACGATGTTGCACGAGAGATCTTGTGTTGTGGGGGAAACCAGAGAACTTGGAGAAAACCCACTTGTCCAGCTTTGTGATCACTAACCAAACTCACATGCGCCATGGCTGGGAATCAAATCCAGGTTGCCATGGTGAGAGAGAAGCTTGTGTGCTAACCACTGCACTCACTGAACAATTTTACATCCCATTATAAAGTGAAAGTGATCGTATTTAACACAAGTTTTTACTAGTTTTAAAACAAATGTTGATGAAACAAAGTCAATCAGTCATTGAGAGAGAAACATTTGATTTTTTTTGTACTAAACTTGCTGCTATAATAACGGACAATTTCGTCAGAAAGCAGGTGATCCCATTGGTTGAATAATGCATACAAACATTAATTAGATATTTTATTTTTGGCCTAAACTTGTTGCTATAAAAATGGATGTGAATGTATTGCAGGTTACCAGCGAGCAGAAGCTGTTCCCCTCCTCGACCTCCTACATCCAGGAGAACCACCTCCACCTCTTCGAATTTGTTGGCAAGATGCTTGCAAAGGCTGTATATGAGGTACATAAAGACTAGACCATCCTATTATTTGGCGAACCCATTGATTATAGATTAATGATGCATGATGATAATGCACCCTAAAAATGCTTACGAACATAATAACCTCAATAACTGCATAAATATTTCTTGTTATAAGTAATATTTAGTTGAATTTTATTTTTGTTTTGATTAGTGTTGGCGTGAACTCTTTACTAGCCATTGGGCATTCACAAACTTTTGAATAACCCTCTTGATAAAATGAAGTAATAGTTAGAAATCTTAATGATTAAGAATGGGCAGAGTGAACCTATCTTGAGCCCAGCTGGAGTTAAGCTGTACATAATGATTGCCTCTGCAATTTAATTGGCTGTAAATGTAGGTTGTATTCTGATTAATGACAAAACATCAGTCTGGCAGACAATTTTGTCAGAAGCCAGGCAATCCCATTGGTTGAATAATGGGCAAAAACTCTTAAGAAAAGATATACAGTAGGGAATTTCAATAGTTGCGATATCATGTTCCTTCAGGGGATAATAGTGGAGGTTCCGTTTGCACCGTTCTTCTTGACCCAGATCCTTGGGCATGGCACGAGCTCCACGTACAGCAGCCTTGATGAGCTACCCTCTCTCGACCCTGACTTGGCAAAGAACTTGTCCTACACAAAGGTACAAACACCTCACCACACAGCTTAGTTCCATGAAGCCATATAAGTCACGAACGGAGGAGAAACTAATGTCAAAACCTATAACAAGTATGGGCGGATTGTCCAAAACTTTGTTAAAGTTAACAACATTATTAAAGTCATTGTTGTCAACTTTTAAAATGTTACTACTCTTATAAGTTAAATGGATACACGTGTGATTAGCTGTATTCTAACAATATTTGAGACATCTGTTTCAGTTGATATTTAAAATATGTGTGTACATCTTCAAAAATTTCACATTTAAATGTTCACAACGATGTTGTTAATCAAGTTGTTAACTTAAACAAAGTTCTAAACAATTGTCCACTGGTCACCTGGCTTGTTCCAATGACAAAGGCAATTTTTTGTGTTATTCTATAAGAAGAGCTATTTATTAAGTTTTGTTTTTGCTAGATATTGTCATACACCACGTTGATGGGTGAGAATATTCTCATACTCTTTAAATTTCTTTGGGGAAAGCCAACATTTTTATTTTTAGCTTGTCTTTTTTAAAAAGAATCATTGGCATAGCTGTGATGTCGTTGTCATGCAAACGTTAAACTTAGCCATAAATCAAAAATTGTTCAAGATATTCAAATAGAACTTACAACACATGTTGGCAGAAACAATGCTCATGTATGTAGCAAGGACCATAGCAAAAGCTAAGGCTCTAATAATTATTGATGTATGCCTCTCTTTATCTGGAAAAACAACAAAATAGCAGCGTTTGCTTTAGCTTGTGATGTGTCACGGTACAGATCCAATGTTTATGGTAGAAATCTTCTGTGATTAGAATATTTATTAAAAGATAAACAAGCACAAATATTACAGAAAGAAAACAAGAGAAAATATTATCTATCAATAGGTAGGACATTGCTGTCCTTTGACAGTTCTTGTTGAAAAGCTCATCAATGGTAAACATGACACATAATAAATGTTTGTCAGGGTTTTCTTCTGTGCTGTTAATATTTGCACTTCTTTGCAGCACTATGATGGTGATATCAGTGACCTTGACCTGACTTTTTGCTATGATGAGGACATCATGGGCCGCGTGGAAACGCATGAACTTGTACCTGGGGGCAAGGCCATCCCTGTTACCAATGACAACAAGTATTACTGCTTCACAACTAGTTTTGCTCTTCAGTTTTATTGGGACCATAATAAAATGTTGTTTGTTTCACGTTGCTTGCCCGAGCCACAAAAATTGCCTCGACTCAAAAATTGTTTTGGCAAAATTAATAATACAAAATTATAATAAAGGACGATCCTTTTATGTCAGAATTTTTTATTTATAAATAGAAATATATTTTTATTTACTCACATTTTTCATGGAGAGCAGGAGGGGAAACAAACATTGACTCTTATTCCGGTTGTCGAGCAGCCAAATGGAATCTTAAAGTAAAATCAGGTTTCTATTCAGACAAAGTCAATACAGGAAATTGAATAACTTTAGGAAAACATAATTTCCATGATTTTTAAAAATTTAATCATAAATGATGTTCTTAAATGTAACATTATGATAACTACTAAGTTAAAAAGATGCCAATTGCTTTGTACACCATTAAATTTCAGGTGTGAAAGTCAAAGCTTAAGTATTTATTGTGTTTTCTTGTGGTAAATACAATAACTAAGATCTTTTTGTAAAAATGTTCGATGTATTTTCCAGGATTCGCTATGTTCATCTGATGGCGCACTTTCGAATGTACCGGCAGATCCGTGAACAGACCCTGGCCTTCATACGAGGCTTCAAGTCCCTTGTGAATGCCGAGTGGCTTAATATGTTTTCTTCCCCAGAACTCCAGAAACTCATGTCTGGGGATACAGCGGACATGGACATATCTGACCTCAGGTAAAATACATTAAAGATAATCAAATCAATTTTAAGTTATAAAACATTGGATGGAAATAATTAAAAAACAACTGTCGAACCATGTTGCCTTGAACTCTAAGGGATCGTCGAATATACCTTGAGCCGCGGGAAGTTCGAGCCAAGCGGAAATCAGTGTGTGTATACCACGTGATAAATTACGTCATATATGCTACGTCGGACGGCAAAAATTTGCTTAAAATGAAGACTTAAATCAAAGATAACTTTTCATTTTCAACACCACTTTAAATAAAACAAAGGGCAGTCTATGCCGCTTAAAGAGTACCGCATTTGTTTTATTTCCGAAATTTGATGAGGTCCTTAGTTTCATCAAACACTTCGACAAACCCGTTTCCAAAATAATGTTTTGACAGTGCTCCGTCAGACGGCAGTATTGTATAAAGGTTTGTTGAAGTGTTTTAAGAAACTAAACTCGCAATCAAACTCTGGTAAAAAAAAACGAAGGTGGGGCTCTGTAAGCCGCGTAGACTGCGCTTTGTTTCATTTAAAATGGTGAAGAAATAGTGAAGTTATCTTTGTTTAAAGTCTTTTTTCAAATCAAAATATTGCCTTCCGACGTAGCATTTATGACGCAATTTATCACGTGGTATACACACACTGGAAATGCTTACCTTCAGTAGATAGAAATTGGTCCTTTACATTCAGTAAGAGTCAACAAGGAAATTGAGCCAAGCCAGTTTGAGCCAACAGGGTTTGACTATATGACATTTTTATTTGTAAAATCTAGTTTAAGCAAAACAGTTTGGCTATGAAATAGAATAAGATACTTTCACTTAAGAAATTACACTCTGGAACAATCTTAGAATCCTTGTTGAATATTGTATGAATTTAAGTTCTTGCTCACTTCCAAAAGCGAAGAAGGCCTCTGTTTGGCAGGCTGAAAGGCACATCCAGTGTTACCTGTGTATGTAAAATATTTGCCATGTGATTTCAGAAAGCACACCCAGTACTATGGAGGCTACCACAATAATCACAAGGTGATTAACTGGCTCTGGGATGTATTGGAAAAAGATTTTAATCCCAAAGACCGAGCGGCCTTTTTAAAGGTGAGTTATACATGCCCCTGAGGCACAAGGAAAGCATCTGTATTGATGGCGTTTTCAAGTACATGTACTCTATCTTCCTTTCCATCAAAAACCTGCAAGACTCTAAGTGTGATTTTTGATAGTCCTTTGTTAGCCAGGTTTTCAATGAAATTATCCTGTGTACTTTCCTTGTGATCACCATTAAACACTTTGCAGTGCAATTAGGGACAGATAGATTGCTCATGTAAATACAAAGCTTTAAATGTAAATGGGTATATGTATTTTAGGGTTACTACATAGACATCTTGTTGTTACTATTTGTTTAGTTTGGATTTGTGGTGTTTGCATTTATTTCAGTTTGTTACTAGCTGCTCAAAGTCACCTCTGCTAGGGTTCATGATATGCGGTGCTTGACAAATTTTGCATATATGTGTTATTGTAATTTGTAACTAGCTGCTCTAAGCCTTCTCTACTGGTGACTGTGATCTATGGTGCTTGATTGTGTTTTCATTGATTTCAGTTTGTGACAAGCTGCCCAAAGCCGCCTCTTCTTGTTGTGCTTGATGAAGTTTCCATTCATTTCAGTTGGTAACTAGTTCCTCTAAGCTGCTTCTCCTTCGGTTGGTGAACTTTGGTGCTTGATCAAGTTTCTATTCATTTCAGTTGGTCACTAGTTGCTCCAAGTTGCCTCTCCTGGGGTTGGTGAATTGTGGTGCTTGATCAAGTTTTCCAATCATTTCAGTTGATCACTAGTTGCTCCAAGCCTATGCTTGGGTTGGTGAATTGTGGTGCTTGATCAAGTTTCTTTTAATTTCAGTTTGTAACTAGCTGCTCCAAGTCACCTCTGCTGGGGTTTGCCCACCTAGAGCCCCCATTTTCCATCCGCTGTGTGGAAGTCAGTGACGATCAGGTGAGACTAACTTTACCTAGATGTCAATATCAAGCTATCCAATGTACAGTAATGTGTATATTGAAGGCCTTGTGACCCCATATTATTTTGGTAGGTTCTGATGTCGTATAGGAGATAAATGATGGAGAAAAGTATCAAATAAGTATTATAAACATGCTTTTTTTGCTAATTACATGTAGGCCATTTCATGTCAGATTTTAGAAATAGGCCCACTTAATAATGTTAGACTAATCTTAGCAATCTAATCCTAATGTACTAGGAGCGTGGTTCAAGTACTTACTTCTGAGTGACAAAAACTGTATTATAAGTAAGGTGTAAAAAAGGGATTGTTTCCGTACTCCCGACTGACAAAATATTTTGCACCTGACCTTGATTTATTTATCGACAACAGACAATATTTTCCCTTTTGGGGAAACTTTTTTGGTAGTTCATTACAATTAAATATAAATATGCCACAAGACAAAAGACACAACAAAATTAGAAATCCCGACCTACCTACCCTTTTTAGTTGGGCAGGGAAATTGGTAAAAAATACTAAAATGTTCTGGCCTAAATATTTAGATAGTTCCTTTGTTTTAGGTTCTTTAAACCAAATATATTGCCATTCTGAAGAAATTTAATGGGGAGAAAATGTTATTTTCTTTAAAACTAGTTTGTTAAGTTCGACTTTTTTTATCTGAGCAATTAATATTAACAATAATAAAACAAACATTCTTGTTATTTCCAGGACACCGGGGACACAGTGGGAAGTGTTCTGAAGGGTTTTTTTAACATACGGAAACGTGAGCCGGTGGGTCGGCTCCCGACCTCCTCCACCTGCTTTAACCTTCTTAAATTACCCAACTACCAGAAGAAAGCTACACTGAGAGAGAAACTCAAGTATGCGATCCACTCAAACACAGGATTTGAACTCTCATGAAAATACATTTTGTATTCACTTTAGCTACGAATTCAAACTCCCGGATTCAAACTCCTGGATTCAAACTCCCGGATTCACACTTCTGGACAAACTCTCATGAATACATGTTCGTATGTCATTCGATTCAATTATGGATTCACACTATAGATTCACACTATAGGATTTGAACTCTCATGAATACATGAAACCGCGTAACCTGATTCTGAATTGACATTACGGATTTGAGCTGTCATTGCTATAAGTGTGCTGTGAATTTTATAACAGATTTTGAGCTCTGACATTTACATTGCCTTATGTAGTGTTTTTAAATAGGGCAGGTTGCTGCAGAAGAGGGAGAAGGGAAGAAAGGGCACGATATGAGGATGTGATCAACTTGAACATTATACATTTGTCAGAATATTTAAGGAATTGTGGTAAATTGCAGTCCTATTAGGTTTTAACTGCCATATATGTAAAGTCTGAACGTATTTATAATCATATTACAAATTTAAAGCATAAATATTTGACAGACTGAAGTATTTAATTTTTTGAAGGCAGAAGGGTGCCTATCCTGGTTTCCATAAGGACAGAAAGGTGCCTATCCTGGTCTCTATTAGGACAGAAGGGAGCCTATCCTTGTCTCCATTAGGACAGAAGGGTGCCATCAAAAATGAGAGGGTGCAGCACCCATCCACAAGTATTTAGCCCAAGCCCTACCTTTATACTTTTAGAAGGATATAAACATCATTCATTTTGCTTTACAACAGCAATTACAAATAACCAGTGTTATAATAGCTAATTCTAGTCAGCATATGGAATTATTCTTGTCTGTTCATCACAGTATTCGAATGTCTGGAAACCTTGTATGTTTAAAGCTCCTCTTACGCCATAAGAAAGGTTTCTTTGATCCAGATTCACGTGCCGATGTCCTCTAAAGGAAGGATTTTGTGCTGCGCCTATTTTGACCAGATTTATGGCCCTTTTTATTTTTCTCTCTAAAACTATAAAATGAAGGATGTATTTTGCGCTGCGTCCATTTCGACCAGATTTATGGCCCTTTTTTATTTTTTCTCTTAAACTATAGAATGAAGTGATAATTTTTTTATTAACTTCTCATTCACCATTCGAAGGATTTCCTTCAAACTTTATATGATCAAACATGTGAAAATGACAGTATGAATCATCGACCCAAATTATGATCCTTTGTTACTTGTGAAGATTATAGTGTTCACAAAATGTTTGTTTTATTTATAAAAATTATGTATTGTTTTGTATCGTCATTAAAGCTAATTTTATTAATAATAAAACAATGAAATATTTGATCCTCTTGATCTGACCTTATTCTGCTCCTTAAATTGTCTGAAGAGAATTTTGTTCATAGAAGGGAATAATTATAATTATGCTCATATGCGTATTCCAAAAACAATGGAGCTGATTAAGTTCCAATCAATTTAAGAAACTGCCAATGACACAATTTTATTGTACGTACTTAATGCGGAAAATATAAAATGCTTCATCTTGAATAATCTAACAACATTATGGAATGTAATGGTTAAAGTGCAAAAACCAAATTCAGTTTTGAAATTTAATTATTAAATGACATGTAAAATTGGCTTATTGAGCGGTGAAAGCTAACAATAATTGCAGCATCCATTTTGTTTATACCTCAAAAAAGAAAGTTCGAAGATGAGTATATTTGAATCGAGAACTATTTCAACTTTCGACTACAATTTTCAACTGATAATTCTAAACATTGGTACACAATATTACCCTGACATATTCTGACATGTCGTTCAAGTTTTATTGGTCCTTTATTCTTTTGTGTTAACTTAATATGGAAGTTTGTGGACTAAACTACCTGTTCCCGGTTGATGAGAATGGAAACTGCCCTGTTTCCACTTGATGAGAATGGAAAATACCCTGTCCCCACATGATTAGAATGAAAACTGCCCTGTTCCCGGTTGATGAGAATGGTAACTGCCCTGTTCCAATTTGATGAGAATGGAAAATACCCTGTTCCCACTTGATGAGAATGGAAACTGCTCTGCCTTGTTCCCACTTGATGAGAATGGAAACTGCACTGCCCTGTTCCCACTTGATAAGAAAGAAACTGCCCTGCCCTGTTCCCACTTGATAAAAAAGATGGGAATGGAAACTGCCCTGTTCCCACTTGATGTGAATGAAAAATGCCTTGTTTAAAATTGATGAAAACGGTAACTGCCTTACCCCCACGTATAGAGAATGAATTTCATTATTCCAACTTGATGTGAATGGAAACTGCCCTGCTCTGTTCCACTTGATGAGAATGGAAACTGCCCTGCCCTGTTGCACTTGATGAAAATGGAAACTGCCCTGCCCTATTCCATTTGAAAAGAATGGACACTGCCCTGCCCTATTTTTGTTTGATGAGAATGGAAACTGCCCTGCCTGGTTCCAGTTCGATGAGAATGGACAATGCCCTGCTCCACTTGATGAGAATGGAAACTGCCCTGTTTCCACTTGATGAGAATAGAAACTGCCCTGTTCCACTTGATGAGACTGGAAATTGCACTGACCTGTTCCCGTTTGATGAAAATGGACACTGCCCAGTTATCTCTAGATGAGAATGGAAACTGCCCTGCCCGTTCAAATTTGATGAGAATGGAAACTTTAAAAACAGTAAATATAATTTAACATTTTAAGGTATCGGGAATGAATATGTTGGGACGAGTCTGAGGTGTTCTCAGCTTAACTCTTCTAAATATATTATTTTTGAAGTCATTAAAGTAAAGGAAACGCGAATACAGATGATGGAAGTATATAAGTGAACGATACTGTAACCACTTTGATTAAAAGGTTGGCGTTTTCTAACATTCATAATCCCAATGACAAAACAAGAGAAACAAAGCAGAAGGCTTTAATTTGTACACTGTATTTAAGTTTGGACATTTCGAATACGAGGAATTCGACAATTTAAGAGCAGAAAGATTATCCGCTAGCTACATGTACAAGTTCATATTGACTCATTCAAATTTTGAAATTCAATCCATTGAAAAAGTGATTTAATACTTCGTTCAAACGAAATTCGATAGGACTTCTTGAGTGTTCAAACTTACAGTAAAAGTGTAACTTTAAGCAAAAAAGATCAGAAAATCGGCAACACAATATTATTATATTAGTTCATAATGTTTAGATGATTCAATATCATCTTTATTTTCAACTTGACATTTGTTAATTTCGACCGTCGTTGTGAGGGTGTCGCATCTAGCCCAGGGAATATCATTAAGTTCTTGGATCGAATTACCAATTAATTTTTAACTGGAATCCAGATAACCATTTAGTTTAAGTATTGAATAAAAATACCTATACTGCATGCTTTTCGTATAGGTTATTTTATCTTGGGTTCAGGGCCCATTTTCTCGAAACTTCTTAAATCTCTTATAACAGGATTAAGCTAAACCCACTATTTTTGTCTTTCAATATTTTGCGTTTTATATACTCCTTTAAAAAGTGTTAATACTTAAGATAGGAATTTTCATTATGATTATTACAATAAACCATTTTTCATTTATGAAAACTCACTATAAGTATGTATTTTGGCTGATTGAAATAAGCAACTTAAGTCAGTTAAGCTTAAGAAGTTTCGAGAAATTGAGGCCTGTTGTTATTTCTTACAATAATCCGTTATAACACACGCGTAGCTAGACTAACATCAACATGTAGGCTCGTTATGGTGGAGGTCCATGAATATCATTTAAGGATTAAAGAGCTTTTTATGGAAAGCCTAATATAGATTGAAACACATTTCCTGGTAAGAAACACCTGCCCCCAACCCTAATTCTGGGCAAGCAGAATTAAGTATCATAATGTATTTTAATTAAATTGTTGAAGCCTTGACTATATGTGGAATTCCGCATTCAAAATCAAAATCATCGTGAAGTTCAGTAGTCAAAATCTGAAACATAAACCGTGTTGAATTGCACATGGCAAAGGTAAAAAACACAGAACAACAACATAAACATTAATGACCCAAAAACACGGAACAACAAGATAAACATCCACGGGCCAAAAACACGGAACAACAAGATAAACATCCACGAGCCAAAAACACGGAATAACAACATAAACATCCACAGGCCAAAAACACGGAACAACAACATAAACATCCACGAGCCAAAAAAACGGAACAACAACATAAACATCCACGAGCCAAAAAAACGGAATAACAACATAAACATCCACAGGCCAAAAACACGGAACAACAACATAAACATCCACGAGCCAAAAACACGGAATAACAACATAAACATCCACGGGCCAAAAACACGGAATAACAACATAAACATCAACGGGCCAAAACCACGGAACAACAACATAAACATCCACGAGCCAAAAACACAGAACAACAACATAAACATCCACGAGCCAAAAAAACGGAACAACAACATAAACATCCACGAGCCAAAAAAACGGAATAACAACATAAACATCCACAGGCCAAAAACACGGAACAACAACATAAACATCCACGAGCCAAAAACACGGAATAACAACATAAACATCCACGAGCCAAAAACACGGAATAACAACATAAACATCCACGGGCCAAAAACACGGAACAACAACATAAACATCCACGAGCCAAAAACACGGAATAACAACATAAACATCCACGAGCCAAAAACACGGAATAACAACATAAACATCCACGAGCCAAAAACACGGAACAACAACATAAACATCCACGAGCCAAAAACACGGAATAACAACATAAACATCCACGGGCCAAAAACACGGAACAACAACATAAACATCCACGAGCCAAAAACACGGAATAACAACATAAACATCCACAGGCCAAAAACACGGAACAACAACATAAACATCCACGAGCCAAAAAAACGGAACAACAACATAAACATCCACGAGCCAAAAAAACGGAATAACAACATAAACATCCACAGGCCAAAAACACGGAATAACAACATAAACATCCACGGGCCAAAAACACGGAACAACAACATAAACATCCACGAGCCAAAAACACGGAATAACAACATAAACATCCACGAGCCAAAAACACGGAATAACAACATAAACATCCACGAGCCAAAAACACGGAACAACAACATAAACATCCACGGGCCAAAAACACGGAACAACAACATAAACATCCACGAGCCAAAAACACGGAATAACAACATAAACATCCACGAGCCAAAAACACGGAACAACAAGATAAACATCCACGAGCCAAAAACACGGAACAACAACATAAACATCCACGAGCCAAAAACACGGAATAACAACATAAACATCCACAGGCCAAAAACACGGAATAACAACATAAACATCCACGGGCCAAAAACACGGAATAACAACATAAACATCCACGAGCCAAAAACACGGAATAACAACATAAACATCCACGAGCCAAAAACACGGAACAACAACATAAACATCCACGAGCCAAAAACACGGAATAACAACATAAACATCCACAGGCCAAAAACACGGAACAACAACATAAACATCCACGAGCCAAAAACACGGAATAACAACATAAACATCCACGGGCCAAAAACACGGAACAACAACATAAACATCCACGAGCCAAAAACACGGAATAACAACATAAACATCCACAGGCCAAAAACACGGAACAACAACATAAACATCCACGAGCCAAAAACACGGAACAACAACATAAACATCCACGAGCCAAAAACACGGAATAACAACATAAACATCCACAGGCCAAAAACACGGAACAACAACATAAACATCCACGAGCCAAAAACACGGAATAACAACATTAACATCCACAGGCCAAAAACACGGAATAACAACATAAACATCCACGGGCCAAAGACACGGAACAACAACATAAACATCCACGGGCCAAAACCAAGGAATAACAACATAAACATCCACGAGCCAAAAAAACGGAATAACAACATAAACATCCACGAGCCAAAAACACGGAATAACAACATAAACATCCACGAGCCAAAAACACGGAACAACAACATAAACATCCACAGGCCAAAAACACGGAACAACAACATAAACATCCACGAGCCAAAAACACGGAATAACAACATAAACATCCACGAGCCAAAAACACGGAATAACAACATAAACATCCACGAGTCAAAAACACGGAATAACAACATAAACATCCACGAGCCAAAAACACGGAATAACAACATAAACATCCACGAGCTAAAAACACGGAACAACAACATAAACATCCACGAGCCAAAAACACGGAATAACAACATAAACATCCACGAGCCAAAAACACGGAATAACAACATAAACATCCACGAGCTAAAAACACGGAATAACAACATAAACATCCACGAGCCAAAAACACGGAATAACAACATAAACATCCACGGGCCAAAAACACGGAACAACAACATAAACATCCACGAGCCAAAAACACGGAATAACAACATAAACATCCACGAGCTAAAAACACGGAATAACAACATAAACATCCACGAGCCAAAAACACGGAATAACAACATAAACATCCACGAGCCAAAAACACGGAATAACAACATAAACATCCACGAGCTAAAAACACGGAACAACAACATAAACATCCACGAGCCAAAAAAACGGAATAACAACATAAACATCCACGAGCCAAAAACACGGAATAACAACATAAACATCCACGAGTCAAAAACACGGAATAACAACATAAACATCCACGAGCCAAAAAAACGGAATAACAACATAAACATCCACAGGCCAAAAACACAGAACAACAACATAAACATCCACGAGCCAAAAAAACGGAATAACAACATAAACATCCACGAGCTCAAAACACGGAATAACAACATAAACATCCACGGGCCAAAAACACGGAACAACAACATAAACATCCACGAGCCAAAAAAACGGAATAACAACATAAACATCCACGGGCCAAAAACACGGAATAACAACATAAACATCCACGAGCCAAAGAAACGGAATAACAACATAAACATCCACGAGCCAAAAACACGGAATAACAACATAAACATCCACGGGCCAAAAACACGGAACAACAACATAAACATCCACGAGCCAAAAACACGGAATAACAACATAAACATCCACAGGCCAAAAACACGGAACAACAACATAAACATCCACGAGCCAAAAACACGGAATAACAACATAAACATTAACGAGCCAAAAAAACGGAATAACAACATAAACATCCACGAGCCAAAAACACGGAACAACAACATAAACATCCACGAGCCAAAAACACGGAATAACAACATAAACA
Source organism: Mya arenaria (assembly GCF_026914265.1). Lineage (NCBI taxonomy): Eukaryota > Metazoa > Mollusca > Bivalvia > Myida > Myidae > Mya > Mya arenaria. The sequence goes on along the minus strand of NC_069125.1, from coordinate 11,491,445 downwards.
TCCACAGGCCAAAAACACGGAATAACAACATAAACATCCACGGGCCAAAAACACGGAACAACAACATAAACATCCACGAGCCAAAAAAACGGAATAACAACATAAACATCCACGAGCCAAAGAAACGGAATAACAACATAAACATCCACGAGCCAAAGAAACGGAATAACAACATAAACATCTACGAGCCAAAAAACGGAATAACAACACAAACATCCACAGGCCAAAAACACAGAACAACAACATAAACATCCACGAGCCAAAAAAACGGAATAACAACATAAACATCCACGAGCCAAAGAAACGGAATAACAACATAAACATCCACGAGCCAAAAACACGGAATAACAACACAAACATCCACAGGCCAAAAACACGGAATAACAACATAAACATCCACGAGCCAAAAAAACGGAATAACAACATAAACATCCACGAGCCAAAGAAACGGAATAACAACATAAACATCCACAGGTCAAAAACACGGAATAACAACATAAACATCCACGGGCCAAAAACACGGAACAACAACATAAACATCCACGAGCCAAAAACACGGAATAACAACATAAACATCCACAGGCCAAAAACACGGAACAACAACATAAACATCCACGGGCCAAAAACACGGAACAACAACATAAACATCCACGAGCCAAAAACACGGAATAACAACATAAACATCCACAGGCCAAAAACACGGAATAACAACATAAACATCCACAGGCCAAAAACACGGAATAACAACATAAACATCCACGGGCCAAAAACACGGAATAACAACATAAACATCCACAGGCCAAAAACACGGAACAACAACATAAACATCCACGGGCCAAACACACGGAATAACAACATAAACATCCACGGGCCAAAAACACGGAATAACAACATAAACATCCACAGGCCAAAAACACGGAACAACAACATAAACATCCACAGGCCAAAAACACGGAACAACAACATAAACATCCACGAGCCAAAAACACGGAACAACAACATAAACATCCACAGGCCAAAAACACGGAATAACAACATAAACATCCACGAGCCAAAAACACGGAATAACAACATAAACATCCACGAGCCAAAAACACGGAATAACAACACAAACATCCACAGGCCAAAAACACGGAATAACAACATAAACATCCACGAGCCAAAAAAACGGAATAACAACATAAACATCCACGAGCCAAAGAAACGGAATAACAACATAAACATCCACAGGTCAAAAACACGGAATAACAACATAAACATCCACGAGCCAAAAAAACGGAACAACAACATAAACATCCACGAGCCAAAAACACGGAATAACAACATAAACATCCACGGGCCAAAAACACGGAACAACAACATAAACATCCACGAGCCAAAAACACGGAATAACAACATAAACATCCACAGGCCAAAAACACAGACCAACAACATAAACATCCACGAGCCAAAAAAAACGGAATAACAACATAAACATCCACGAGCCAAAGAAACGGAATAACAACATAAACATCCACGAGCCAAAGAAACGGAATAACAACATAAACATTCACGAGCCAAAAAACGGAATAACAACACAAACATCCACAGGCCAAAAACACAGAACAACAACATAAACATCCACGAGCCAAAAAAACGGAATAACAACATAAACATCCACGAGCCAAAGAAACGGAATAACAACATAAACATCCACGAGCCAAAAACACGGAATAACAACACAAACATCCACAGGCCAAAAACACGGAATAACAACATAAACATCCACGAGCCAAAAAAACGGAATAACAACATAAACATCCACGAGCCAAAGAAACGGAATAACAACATAAACATCCACAGGCCAAAAACACGGAATAACAACATAAACATCCACGAGCCAAAAAAACGGAATAACAACATAAACATCCACGAGCCAAAAACACGGAATAACAACATAAACATCCACGGGCCAAAAACACGGAATAACAACATAAACATCAACGAGCCAAAAAAACGGAATAACAACATAAACATCCACAGGCCAAAAACACGGAATAACAACATAAACATCCACGGGCCAAAAACACGGAATAACAACATAAACATCCACGAGCCAAAAACACGGAATAACAACATAAACATCCACGAGCCAAAGAAACGGAATAACAACATAAACATCCACGAGCCAAAGAAACGGAATAAAAACATAAACATCCACGAGCCAAAGAAACGGAATAACAACATAAACATCCACGAGCCAAAAAACGGAATAACAACACAAACATCCACAGGCCAAAAACACAGAACAACAACATAAACATCCACGAGCCAAAAAAACGGAATAACAACATAAACATCCACGAGCCAAAGAAACGGAATAACAACATAAACATCCACGAGCCAAAAACACGGAATAACAACACAAACATCCACAGGCCAAAAACACGGAATAACAACATAAACATCCACGAGCCAAAAAAACGGAATAACAACATAAACATCCACGAGCCAAAGAAACGGAATAACAACATAAACATCCACAGGCCAAAAACACGGAATAACAACATAAACATCCACGAGCCAAAAAAACGGAATAACAACATAAACATCCACGAGCCAAAAACACGGAATAACAACATAAACATCCACAGGCCAAAAACACGGAATAACAACATAAACATCAACGAGCCAAACAAACGGAATAACAACATAAACATCCACAGGCCAAAAACACGGAATAACAACATAAACATCCACGGGCCAAAAACACGGAATAACAACATAAACATCCACGAGCCAAAAACACGGAATAACAACATAAACATCCACGAGCCAAAGAAACGGAATAACAACATAAACATCCACGAGCCAAAAAAACGGAATAACAACATAAACATCCACAGGCCAAAAACACGGAATAACAACATAAACATCCACGAGCCAAAAAAAACGGAATAACAACATAAACATCCACGAGCCAAAAAAACGGAATAACAACATAAACATCTACAAACAACTTGGAATTTTCGAGTGATGAAATGCGGTTCTTGATAAATAGCAAAATAAAAATGATCTTTTATTTTTTTATAGTTGCAATTTTAAGTATTGAACATTATATATTTTTCTGCATTTCATTGATGTATGAAGTGTCGGTGTTTATGAAAATTAGGTTTAATTTTTCCGTCACTTTATACATCAATGAAACGCAGAAAAATAATGTTCAATTCTTAAATATAATGTATTTATATCATAATATTTATTAAAAGTCACTATGTTTTCGCTGGCGCGCACGTTCCATAAAAAGTATTATTAAAAACCGTTTTATATACCGTACTATATCATGCATAGGACGCACTTTTTACCCCCAATTCTCGTCTTAAAAATTGCCTGCGTCCTTTCTATGCTATTAGAATTTCATCTGTTTTTCTCCCAAGTCCATTTCAGGTCGAAAATATCGGACCGGGGAAGAACGCGGTAATAGCAAGTATCTGTACTGCGTCACCGAAGAAAACAACTGACACAAGTTAACACAAGCAGAAATATATTGAATGTTTACTTTGAAATGATTTATTGAGGAATAAATTAAAAACAAACACGAGTGTTTACTTTTTTACAAAAGGGACGCTATATACGGTAATATAATTTATTTGCTATTTTAACCATGAATCTAGCGATGTTATTTCTGTAGTACAACTCGATTTTGTTATTGTTCTGGTAATGGCAATCTAAGCGAGATAACTCACAAAAGTCACCCTACTTGCTCAATACAGTTGCTTTACAAGAAAGACCATTGATGCAAAGCATCAAAGGGTGCCGTTTAATAGTTTATGCATTTGTTATGTGTTGAAAAACAAGGAATGTTAAGGCCAACAAGCATATTATGTCGCATCGAACCGCATCCATGAAATTCTCAAAATATTTGTATTATTCTGCTTAACAACATAGGTTAAAGCATTGAAATTGAAGAGTTTCAAGTTGAACATTTCATTAGGGGTGTGGAACATTAATGAACACGACAGAATTAGCGTGCTTGTGCACTGTACATTTTGTCATTGCCACCTATCCATATACCAAGTTTTATTTCAATACCATAAGTTATGCTCTGGTCAAGAAAAAGCGACAATTTTTAAGGGCAATAATTCTGTAATTAGCTGAAATACAGCTATAGTCATTGTGCACTGCATTCCTCTCGTGCTTTACCATTGAATGATTTTAATGAAATTCCAAAAAGTACGATGAAATAACAATTTAACAATTTTTGTAGTACTTTAATAAACATTATCATTTCGTCTGAAAGTTGCAAACATAAATAGAACATAATTATTGAACTGTTATATAAAAAGTGAACATTGTTTACTAGATGAAATGCATTTATAACATAACATGCCTTGTTTTTTGCTGTTTAATAATACTAAAATGTATGAAATTGGACAAATTGCATACAAATCTGGTCAATGGAGTTATAATGTTAACTTCTTCATTTACATGGTAAAGAAGAGTTGAAAATGGATGTTTTTAGTTGATAATGATATTAACACAAAAATAGCATGTGTCTTATTGGACAATGGCAACATAGTTATTATCATGGTACACTCTGGGACTTTTATCCAAATTTTGAAGATTTTTTTACCATGAATTAAAAAAGTTATTTAAGTTTCATTACACCCACCCCCAAACTTCAAGGGCTACGAAGAGCGACAAGTAAATATTTTGTCTTTATTTGATTTTTTTCACATTATCAGAGATTATGAAATAAACACAACAGTTTCTGGTAAAATAAACTTCAGTTAACAGAAAACTTAAGTTCAACCGAACACATTATTAATACACATGGAAAAAAATCATTTTGATTGATCTTGTGAGTCTTCGGAACAGAGCAGTAGTTCGATGTTTAAAAACATATAGCCGTTTTATAAATTCATAAAAAATAATTAATTATAAGACAACCTGCTGAAATCATTTTAAATATTTTCTATGATGTCTAATGAACAATTTAAAAGACAATTTATGATAGTTTACAGTTCAGTTTTGAAGAAAATATACATACTGTTATGTAACTATACATTTTTATAGCTAATAAAATGCTTAAAAATCAACCCTTTTTGTAAAAATTGATAAAGCTTAATTGGACTTATTCATAAAATGTAATCATTCAAATAATTGAATTTTACTTATGATACTAACTCATAATTCAGATTAAAAAAACAATGAATGTACTTTTAAATTAAAATATCTAAAGAAACAAGAATACTAAGTAGGTGGTAATGCCCCTCCAAAAAGTCGGAGTGAAAGTTCTCAACTAATGTCTTTTTAATATTATAACATTATCACCACCACCACCACCACCGCCACCGCCACCACTTGATTATTGAATACAGTGAGTTTATAAAACAACAAACACCAACTCAAATATGTTTTATATGAAATACTCACACCATCTCTATCAGATGTGACTGCCTTGTGGATAGACATGGATGTAAAATCTGTCTCAATGATCCAACATAGTATTTAATGCAGGCTGGAATTCTTCATAACCCCGATTTGTTGACTTAGTAATATTCAGTCATTTTCCTGCCTGAAAGAAATTAGACTTCTGATTATCAACCAGCAGAAACTACAACCGTAAAATACAAATGCACATGTATTAATTATACATTCTGCACCAATATCCGTTTTAGCCAAGAGTAAGGGTTGGTAGGCACAAAAGTGTAGTTGTTGTGCAAATGGTTGATTCACAACAGTATGGGGTTTTACCGAGACCTACACCAAGCAAATGAATGTCGCTAGTGTCCAAGCTGTCGTGGCTTCCAGCCCGAAACCATGTAAATCTTTTCTTACAGGTTTATTTTGAAAATTTGCAGTTTGTAAACAAATAATGGGTATGTTTATGTATTATGGTATGTTAGAAATAGGTCACATACCAAAACACATCATTTTTAAACAGAATATTAAGTCGTATATTTTTCTAAGATAAAACAATCAAATAAAAGATTACAAACTCTTATCATATACATAGATAATGTTCATAAGTACATTTAAAAATATGTAACATGTATATAATGCACCAGTCAATTGTTACCACGGCCACCAGGTCCGGGGTTATGCCGGTGATAGTCGGGGAAATGGGCTGAGTTTTTACCTTTCAGGTGGCCCCGAAGTGCCGGGTGAATGCGGTGGTTTTGTCTTCGAGCAAAATATAGCGGGAAATATGCCTTACCTAGGCTCCCTGGGGTCGGGGCATATGGCGGGGATTTGAACATCAGTTCGCCCCCGCAGGACGAGGATTTTACCCGGGGTTGGCTGGACCGAAAGTCAAAGTCCCGGCTATTCCCCAGATCTGGTGGGGCTGTGGTTATAATTGACTAGTGCATAAGTAGATGTAACGTATGTAACATGCATATTTATAGTACATTTAAAAATATTAACACGCTGTCTTAACTTTTAGGAAATAAAAATTATTTAAGAATTCCAAAGATAAATTAAAAAAACAAACATTTTTGGACACATCAACGTACAAAACTACTCAAGGATACTTGCATTCATAGCCCTTTGATACGAATATCCCAGTTTTTGTTGACATTCGTTTTTACGACAGAAAATCTTCTCTTACGCGTATAATTCACTGATAATCCATGTTTTACTGTTATGACTCAAATTGTTAGATGTATCGTAATCAAATGTCAGTGTGCACTTTTAGTGTGTACTTGTTTTAAACGTATATTCATGAGAAATACATCACCGAGTTTCCAACTACGATATAGAAATTTCATTATTGACCTATGAAAAGCGGGGAAATACCTTCTGGTTCTAAAAATAGCAACATCCGGTATGTGTAGTGTTCTAAAAATAAACCAACTCGGGGGCAATTGTAATAAAATTTTACTAATGTCACCTTTAACACATTAACAAATAAAGTAAGGTGAACATTTAATTCCAATATCGATTAAATTAAAGAAAACATCTTACCTCATGGTTTATCAATGCAGTGAACATAACAAAACAACATAAAACATACTTATTACCATTCACATAATTACCGGTCCACACATTTTACATTTCCGGCACATGATATTACAGGTAACCAATCGGAAAACGGAAACGAATCGGGAATAGTTATTAAACTTATTTGTCGTTCTTCCGAAATAATGTTTTGAAGATAAATTGAAGACAATGTATTCAACCATCAATAGCATTTTAACACCCATGCAATCGCCATCCATTTGCATTTTTTAATCATAATAAAATAACAGTAAAACTCAACTGTCAACCAACTTAAAAACCGCTCCTACCACTAACTAAAATAAATTCCCATTCCATAATAGGCGCGCACTTCAGTGCGGCGCCAATAACTTCAATACGTATGTACATGTACGCTCTGTTAATACTGTAGGCCTTTATCAATTTTATCAAAATTGAACGTTAGAAAAATACTTATAAATGTTTAATTTATACAAGGCCAGATAAGTTATATGCTTGCTGAGTAATATGCAGGCCGCTAGGCCTGCAGACTTTTATAACCGTATCTCGGAAATCGCATCGGCAGATCGACATAACATTTTTAACTTTTAACGAATTAATGCGCACACGGGCGTATCAACCCTAGCGCGGTTAGAACTGCGATGGTCAACGACCTAATTTACATTAACATTTACATCGAAAATACCTAGTAAGCAATCTGCTTTAATTGCTACGGACTGCGTTCTGCATATTAATCAGCTTGCTAAAAGTACGCAATGAGTCTTCAGTCTATGTTATGCGGTTAATATGGTTTGGAAACGCTGCGTTTTTCGTAATATAACGCAATTGTTAAATATTTTGATATCGGCGAGTTACAGAACGCAATATAGAAAAGCAGAATCCGCAAATAGTTGCAAAATGAACGCGTACTGAATCCAATAAATACATGTATTGTATACCTGTGTTTAGATTTTGCTTCGGCCAGGGACCGATAATATCTACATGTACAATGTAGTTAAGAATAGAATGTGGGTCATCGCATTCAGACAGGTTTATTCTACGGAAATAAACTATGAGAAGTCGTTAAAAGACGGAAAAATATGGATCGTATTATGATGCTATAAAATGCTAATTAGGCGTAAGATATCAAACCATAATGTTTTAAATTAAATTATGATACTTCATTTTATCCTACAATCAGTTTTTTCATAAGTATATTTTTTTTTCGTTTTAAATTGCCTAAATTGGCTATTACTTGACATTTTTTATTGAGATTGTTAGTTTTTAATTGTGTTTGTAAAATGTTTGTCGCATAAAACCATTCTCTTGTGTAAGTACATACTAACAACCTTATAACCATTTACTAAATGAATAGTATACACTTTTTCAATTCAAATCAAACCGCGGCGTAAAGCGTTGACAGGCTATCAACCTGCTACAATTTTTTGTCATTGTCATGTAATGCCGAATGAAACGGAAAGTATGTGAATATTTCTAAGTTTGTCTCAGCTATTTCAGTCCAATATCTTGAGCATGTAGCAGAATACATATGCATATTTAAAAACAAAACTGATATAAATCTGTTCATTTTGTCCACGAGTGACATATGTTGAGGGCATTATTAAGATACATGTACATAAAACATACAGGGAAGAAATAGTATGTGAGTGATTAGACCCAGAGGTATTAGGCGTTGTAGAAAGAAGTCTTAAACATAATTCTAATTAATATGTCCAATGATTTTTGTTGGGATGCATTTGGTTAAGCCTGCATACCCTGTTAGTAAATTAAATACGCCTCAAGTAAAGTTTGAAGTGTAGAGTAGATTTGACTAAATATTCCTTAATGCTTTATCCGTGTCAATGCATTGTTTCATAACAAAACTGATATAAATCTGTTCATTTTGTCCACGAGTGACATATGTTGAGGGCATTATTAAGATACATGTACATAAAACATACAGGGAAGAAATAGTATGTGAGTGATTAGACCCAGAGGTATTAGGCGTTGTAGAAAGAAGTCTTAAACACAATTCTAATTAATATGTCCAATGATTTTTGTTGGGATGCATTTGGTTAAGCCTGCATACCCTGTTAGTAAATTAAATACGCCTCAAGTAAAGTTTGAAGTGTAGAGTAGATTTGACTAAATATTCCTTAATGCTTTATCCGTGTCAGTGCATTGTTTATGAAACAAAAGCTCCAGATAAGGTTTTATATGATTTTGAGTATTACTCCATACCTTATAAGTAACTATTTTGCGTATTCCACATTTCAAGTGACTTATTCTTCATGATCTTATTGAGAATCAACATTAAACATATTAGTTTTTGCGATGGAAATTATGAGCGAGCATATACTATCTTTAAATGTTTATGTTAATACCTATTGTTTACAATTACATGACTATACTCACAAAATGTTACAGGCCGAAAGCCATTCAACGCTTTAAGCGCTTTGATTAAATGTATCCTTTCAAGCAGAACGCCATTGATAGCGCCACCTATCTCACGTGACCCATTACACATTTCCGCCCAGCCTTCCATCCGAGCTGTGATGGCGTTGTGAGATATTACATTATGATGTTTATAAAGAAGCAAGGCTATTGAAATAAGACGTGAAATGTAAGTTTGCTTGTTTGTTAAAAAATGTCACAGTTAGTTTTGTATCTATTACTAGTATTAGTTTTAAAGGTCTGGGTGATGTGTTTATGCACCAGTCAATTGTAACCACGCCCCCCCCCCCAGGTCCGGGGGTATACCGGGGATAGCCGGGGAAATGGGCCGTGTTTTTACCTTCCACGTGGCCCCGCAGTGCCGGGTGAATGCGGTGGTTTTGTCTTTCAGCCAAATATAGCGGGGAATGGACCTTACCTAGAGTCCTTTGGGTGCGGGGGCATTTGGCGGTGGTTTCACGAGCAGTTCGTCTCCGCAGGGCGGGGACTTTGCCCGGGCTTGGCTGGACCGAAAGTCAAAGTCCCCGCTAACCACGGACCTTGGGGGGGGGGCGTGGTTACAATTGACTGGTGCATTATATCAGGTAAAAGTCTTTGTACACAAAAACAAAAACTAACAGATATTTTCGTACGAATCGAACCTACAGTGAGTGATACGCTACGTGGTAGATACATAAGATATATAATCAATTGCAGACGTTGCACATTTTAGCTCTAATGTCAACATGTTTATACACATTTCTAAAAGGAGGAAGTCTAAATCGAAAAGTAGATTTCGAAGATTTTTTAACGTTTGTATTTAAACCGATTGTATCTAAACAGAAGTACTTAAAATTCATTTCTCCCAGTTTGTTTAAACATACCCAACATACCATGTATTGTGTGTTTTAATCTGTTTTCAAACCAGCAATATATTGAAACTAGCAAATTATACTTGTCGCCTGATTATATTCCTTTTACTCTAGTCTTTGTTGATATAATAAAAACCATGCCAAGAAATTCAATCCAATTTTCGATTAAGAAGGAAACCCCTGTATGCCAGCATATACCTGGATTTTAGCAGTATATGCATTATGTTCCAGTCAGTAGTTTTGTTCTAAGGGTTAAAGCCTAACGGGCTGACTTGGTTCTCCATGTAATTTTTATCAGTTATCTGCTGTAACAGCTAATTCATTTCATTTAATGGCTATTACGACCAGCATGAACTTCAGGGGAGCAATGATTTTGGTCATTTTTCGGAAAATTCTTTCTATTGTGCATGTTTCTTAGGTTTAACGCTTCATCTCATTTTGTTTATTACGACACTTGTCAAAAATAAAACAAAAAAAACAATTATAGTTTATCATTAAGTATTGACATGATTTTCTTAACTATAAAAAGTATAATTATTAATTAACTAAGCTAAACATTTCATCTTTGATATTGTTTATAAACAATCTCCTTCATAACAATATTTAACTATCTAAACCACACTCTTGAATTATGTTTAAAGATTGAAAACATCAAGTACAAATGTACTAACTATATTTCTTAGTTTCCGTACAGCTAAATATTTTCCTCACGCCGGCCAAATCCTAATAGCCTCTTATAGAAAAATACTGTAATCAAGTCGTTTAATTTAACAACTTGATTACGGTATTGTTCTATAAGAGGCTATAAGGATTTGGCCGGCGTGAGGATGGATTTTGACCCAAATAGAATCACGAACCCCAGTCAAACTTTTCGACTACCGGCTCAAAATGTTATGACTCATGTATATTTAATAAAATGATACCAGGGAGTCGTTTATCTGTGGATGTCGAAAATCTGCTTAAAGGGGCTGTACTCCGTATGATAAAATAGCGCAAAAAAGAGAAAATTGTCGAAAACTGACATAAACTTGTCATCGATGTGTACAATGCATTGCAACTTACTAACTGAAGTACCACATAGTTAACACTTTATTTAAGTTTAGTAGTTATTTCGTATTTTTCCATTAAAAAGATTACTGGGTATGTCTACCAGGTAGAATTCATTCCTTATGCCTGATTGTCTAGTCGGTGTTATCACGTGACATTACCTAGGTACGTGTATAGCTTAATTATGTAATTAATAGAGTAAGCCATCGTAGCTCAATGGATACGGCCCAGGGGTGCGTTTCAGATAGATTTTACGATCTGCCATTATCGTAAATTTACGATCATAATAACGACCAACTTAACGATAATCATAAAGGCGTTTCAGAAACGTCTCGTAAACTCTCCGGTCGTACGTAAAAAATAACGATAAAGCACAGCGTTAAAGCGAGTGACCCAGTCTGAAGTGAAATGACGTTACGTCATATTAACCTGATGAGCACCTGTCTTTTTTAATAATAATAATAATAATAATAATAATAATAATAATAATAATAATAATACTGATAATCTCTTGAAGGGAATCAATTAATGTAACTCTCCTTTTTATAATGATTGACACAAATGATACAAACTCGTGGTCTCTATTCTGATTAACCATCTGCTATTTATGTTACAATTGTATCTTAAGTACATCATCATCCGTGATTTTTTGTGATGGAGGCAGTGGCGGGTTCAGATCGACGTTCCCTTTAAAATTTGTCTAATTATAATGAAAATTGGACAACAACAAAATACGTTTTTTTTCAGGCTGGTGATTTTACTTTGATAAGTATAATATTATAGTATGCGTATTATGAATGTTCTGTAAAGTAAATGCAAACGTGCAGCATGGTGCTGATGATGATAGTCACCAAGATGCGACGACAACGGCAATGATGATTTAATAATAATAATGCGACAACGACACTATAATCATAATAATGGTGATGCGATGACGACGATAGTGATAATGCGGCGACGACGAAGACGAATATTATGATTATTATAATGATAATGCGACGACGACGACTAAGATGATGATGATAATAATAATGATGATGCGACGACGGCAATGATACTAATTATGATGTGACGATGACGACAATGACCATGACGAGATGATGATGCGTAGATGTTGCTGATGATTGATTTGGATGATGATGAAGGTGGTTAAGTTGGTGGTGGTGGTGGTTGTGTATGTGTGGTGGATGATGATGATGATGATGATGATGATGATGATGATGATGATTCCAATCATTAACAACCGGCCTTAGTTCAGATAACGAGTAAAGTTCATACGTTTATGCACCAAAACAGTGACTGAGACTTATCGTATTGGGAAACAGTTCGAAAATATAATTTTGACTGGTTGGATTTTTTGTATGAAGACAATTCATAAATCTATCTTTATTGTGTCAATCGTTGTAATAACAGTTAAATAAACAGTATTTCAGATCCATTCAAAATACATGATAAAATCTACATTTGCAGACATGCTTCAAATACACAAAATTACTAAAAGAAATACAGTTTTTTTACAAGCTCGTCTCATCAAAACACATTATTCAACAAAAAGTATCTTAACTGGTGCATATTGCCATAGCGGTTAAGTGTTCAGAGTTTCATGCAAATATTATCTATTATCTATTTCAATCATGTTATGATATACACTGGAGTAAACTGAGATCAATAAATACAACTCTTAAACACTACATTTAATTAATGCTTTTATTAAAAAAATACGGACTACTTCAACAGATGTACCGGCATACATCCGAGGTTGTTTTTGAAAAAATGGCCGAGCAGCTCCGAATGACCAATTAAAATGAACCATATATTCAGCCATTACCAGCGCTGTTAAAAGCCGGTATTCGGTACAGTGTGAAAATGGTATTAGATCCTTAATGATTTATAAGTTCCGTTCTGTTTTGAATACATTGCTAATTGAAAAAGTAAGACAATTGATGGTATACCAATGATTTTAAATGTCTTTAATGAAAACTATATCTCTCTATTAAAGGCTTTAAATTCACAGCGAGGCGGTCTGTTCATGTGCATTATTAATGTTTCAATGGTCTTTTAATTAAAATTATTTTTTCTATGGTCTTTTTTCTATGGTCTATTATTAATGTTTCTATGATCGACAAAAATACGCCAGCTCGTTAACGTTTTCTGACAATGATCTTCAGAATTGGGTGCCTAAATGTCTTACGATATAGTATCGGCAATGTGATGCGTAAGTGCTAATATTGTTCTATGTTACAAATATTCGTTCTGCATGTTCTGTTGCAATAAGGAAAATAACACAAACCATACAACGAACTGATTATAATGGAACATAAGACAGTGTTCGCATAACACAACTAACCTCTCGATTCTTTTATCCCTCATTTTTGTAAGAGTTTTTTTTTCTTTTTTAAAGGCACTCACTCATATATTGTTTTACTGTTGAAATTTAGTCGTATTACTAACTTTTATGTACAACCACCAAACAGCAACTCGCAGATACCCGTTTGAGCAAAATATTCTAAATTCAAACATAAGACAATTCAATTTTAATAGGTTTAATAAGTTTAAAATAAATATATTTTCAGAGGTTATTAACATATTTCGGTCCAACATAACTTTTTTCTGTAACGTGATTCAATTAGTATTTACAGCAGAGCACTGTTTATCACTTTTGATGCATTCGGAGCACCTCGGCCAATTTTCATCGAAAACAACCTCGGATGTATTTGGACGGTTTACGATGTCAAAAACCTTTACATTTTACTACGCTGCAAGTAGATCGCGTAGTAATTTTAATTTAGCAATTCAACTTTGTGACTTTACTCTTAGGAATCTCAATTATGTATGCAACAATACACATCACTGGCAAGTATTTCAAACTAGGATTTAAACTACTATAAATGATTAATACTATTATCTAAAAAAATACTAACTACTTCTACTGATGTACCGGCATGTAACCTAGGTTGTTTTCGATGGAAAATGACCGGGGTGTTCCGAATAATGTGTTATCATTGTAACAAACGTTTTATTTACATTTTAACAAAATAATTTGTTTCGATGCCTGACTCGACGAACATAAACGAGTTCCTTTAAACCAAAAGCTTGTCTGTCAGAACAAACAAGAAATAATGCTATTAAAATATTGGTTTATATTATATTACACAAAGCCAAACTAATGTGCATTTTATCAAACGAAATCTTTTTCGTCCATTGTTTTCACGTTATCACTCCTAGTCTTTTCAAGTGCTCACAAGGACAAGCAATACTGCCCTGAATTTGGATAGATTGAGGAAAAATGGAAAACCAGCACAGTGTAAGTGTTAAGTAAACAAACAAATTAGGTAATTAAATAAGGAAAGGAGGAACGGGCGAGGCGAGCTAGTCGTACTAAGTTTCAAGATTTTACCCAACATGTTTAAAATATCTTATAGCTAAAAGGCGCGTAGCTGCCTATACGCGAGTGCGCGGCTGAATACACATGATTCTGACAAAAAAAACAGCCAAAATTGCAGTATGCGTACTTGACTACATGATTCTAAAACCGTCCATTTTCTAGTCCTAAGTAAAGCAACTCAGAACGCCCAGAATGCACAAGACTGCACCATGGTTTTCAAAATAATCCGAGGGGGCATGTCCCTGGACCCCCCCCCCCTTGCATAATTATATGAATCCACATGAATAAAGGGCTAGCTACGCCCCTGGTGTATAACCTGTTTCGCTTTCTCCGCCCAGCTTGATCTTTGAGATTGTATCTTATATGTTGTAAATGTCTTAGACCCAATTTGAGAAGGCGGGGAACCAAATTAAATGTCATTTCTGTAAAATTGTTAAACTACAAATCTTAATAACGACTAGTCTTGGTACTAATCAAAGACTGAAAATGTAGGTTGTAATTCAACAATAATCTCTGCTGCCTACCAAATGTACGCATTTTAAATGATTGTAAATGTTCATGTTCATTGTACATGTATAGATTATGTTTGTATATTTTCTATATGTTCGAGAGGACCTAAATGCATTGTTAGAATAATCGGTAGTTGAGGTATGGCCACTTAAATAATTTATAATTAAAAACAATATGCAACCACAGATATGGCACTTGAGTTGCTTTTGCCAACCGAGGGAGACAAGA
Source organism: Mya arenaria (assembly GCF_026914265.1). NCBI lineage: Eukaryota > Metazoa > Mollusca > Bivalvia > Myida > Myidae > Mya > Mya arenaria. The sequence goes on along the minus strand of NC_069125.1, from coordinate 11,476,031 downwards.
ACTAGTCTCACCCCGCCCCCCAATTTGAATTATTACCCGTCTTTGGGAAACTTCCCCCAGGCAAATCTACCACCAATAATGACCCTCATTGCCCTCCCTCTAAGAGTGCGGACTCTGCAGACCCCACCGGCGGTGTGACTACATCATCCTCTGAATTAGGCACCTTAACCTTCATATTTGCCCCATTTTCAGTTAGAGATACCATGACAACGAATGGTTGAACCTGTACCAGGCGTGGATCAGACACAGAAACAGCCTGTTTGGCCAAACGTTACCTGGGAGAATTCTCTGAACTTTATTTTGGGCCCGGAGACTGTTCAGCCTCGGCAAAAATGAAATCTCTACTCTTGTACGACAGATAAAGCACCCATCCCTTTTCCAAAAGGACGGACCCCCGAACGTGCCCCACCCCTCTCGAAGTTACTACCAGAGGAAGCATTTCTACCTCTCTGAGCTAACCATTTGACCGACAAATTGGCATTATTTGCACAAACAAACCTAGCTACCCGCCTCTCAGACTTCAAATACTTTCCAATTAGAGGACCATCAAACTTTACCCCCACGGTTTATCTAACTTGGGCCTTCCTAACTTTCGCCCCCGGGGCTGCATGATTCAGGTTCAACCATCTTGTCATTATGAACCACGTCAAATCTCCCCCTTCGTGCGTACTCTTACGAATTCCTATTAGGGCTTGGCCACCTCCAATTCCCTTGGTCGGCCTCCTGGTGTTACCAGAAAATCCGATAAGTTCAAGTTCAACCCAGCCGGTAGAGTCGTAGGAATATAAGTAATCCCCTAACATGTGTCTTAACCACTACCTACAGGTGTGAAACTCAGATATCTCCTCTCAGATTATATAAACCCATAGAACCATGCAATCACCCACAGGGGTCATATTCCCCCGCGTATTCCGCCCCATAGCTCGCGGTCCATTGTCGGAGTCAAGGTAAAAACCCTAAGTTAACACCCGATCCTGGACGTGGCGAACCAATAGCAACATTTTAATGCCCAATTCTCTGCACTGCTGACCCGATTCCCCTGATGCGGTACATGACACATTGCCCTAACCGGTACTTGGGATCTGTATGACTGAGATAGATCCCGAGGATAATTCAGGTATTCACAAAATGACTAAAAGAAATACAACTATTTTACAAGCTCGCCTCATCAAAACACATTATTCAACAAAAAGTATCTTAACTGGTGCATATTGCCATAGTGGTTAAGTGTTCAGAGTTTCATGCAAATATTATCTATTATCTATTTCAATCATGTTATGATATACACTGGAGTATACACTTTATATAGCATTCTGTGTTTAAACATGAGCCAGTAAAAGTAAAAATAAATGTATTTAGAAATATCAAAAGATTCACATAATTTCTATAAAAGATAGTATGAAGGTTTACATGATCAACAATGGTAGTGTGTGTTTTATATTTTATATTTAAGTTTGAATAAATGTATCATTTCAATTTTCTTATATAATTCAAAAGTGTTTTAATCCTTAGAGGAAACATGTACAACTGGATATACATCACAGTTGAAACTGTATAAAAATACATATATTTTTGAAAAATCTAATGCTAATGGCTTTTAAATGCAAAATCAAACTTAAAAAAAGGAAAAAGAAATTTCAAATATTAAATGAAGATTACACACAAATGCCTCACTGCCTATTTAACCGTTTAAAGTATTATGTTGTATTGGGATATGCAATTAATTTCAGGTTCTGTTTAAATATATCTGTAGTTATCTGTTGGGTCTGGTATCTCCAGTGTATGTAGGTATAATGTACTGTTCTGACAAAGTCTCCTAAATCACACTGGAACCTTTAAGGTGAGTATCTTGAAGACTGACTCTGGGCATATTCTAGATGTTTGAAACATTGTGATTTCTCAGTGTCCTGAAAAAGACAAAAAGTTATAAAATATTGTTTAATACAGCACAATATAATACATTTATGAAAACGCCTTTTAATGGTTAAACTACAAGTAACACATAATTTACATTCCCATTTTTTCAACTGAAATAGTATGCATATTTTATGATAATTATTGTCTTTTGAAAAAAGAAATAAGTGGGGTATTTAAGAAAACATGTAAACACCATTCTGGTCACATTTTATTTCTTGTTTAATGTTCATATAAGTTAAATAACAATTATGTTATACCAGTTAACTGCTCAAAGTAAGATGCCCAACATCATCTTATTGTATTATTCATAAAATTTGTTTATATCCTATTGCATTTTATCATTTCCTACCTACTTTTACACTGCCCTCCATTGCCATCTTGAAGCATTCCTGGTAGTTTTTTTTTATCATAAGCCTGAACTAATTAACTAAAACAAATATTTAACAAGCAAAAAAACTAAATAAATGAAAACATATTATATCAATAAGCATTTGCACATAGCCTGTACATTAACTGCAGATATATAATATGGTTTTGCAGTTCAGTTTCTACATTAGTCCTTATGTGTTCATATGTTGAATATACCTCTTATATTATTCATAAAACCAACATTAGAATTTAATTCCCTTTTCCATACCATTATTAAACAGAGGTCAATGAAGAGCACAGCATTTTCCACCAAGACCATGACACTTCTGCTGTCAATTTTCATTTCAGTTTTTATTGTACACTTGGCATCAAATGGTATGACTGAAAAAGACAAGATTTAACCTTTGTCAGTTGAAAACTCACATATGTACTATACTACAGAGTTCTACATAAACCATAGGATACCTTACTAAAACAAGTTTCAATTACAAGTAAAGGTGAACTAAAATGATTACGTTGTCACCTAAAAGTGTTCATGGTATTAAAGTAGTCAATAATTAACTTATTTGTTGTGACAGTGTTGTTTACATTACTGTACAGTATATTTATATATATTTAGCATCAGTTTTAGATTAGTTCTGGCTTCCATAACTTTAATGTTGATATTTATTTTTTTGATGTTTACAACACATTAAAGTTATGGCGTAACCCCCATAGTAAAGTCAACCAGAATCAATTGAGTGTGATGATGCAATGCAGTCACATGACCATGATGACGTCGATGGATTCTATTTATAGCATCAGATTCACATTGTTCATTTAGTCGAATCCAATTGCAGTAAGGCTGAAAATACCTTTTGATAAGTAAAAACAATTTATTTATTCCAAATTTGTTATAAGTTATTTACTTATTATTCGAAATAGAAAAAATAACAGCAAAATAAACACTACATTTGTGAGGTCAAATGTAGGTCACATGGGTATTTTCTGAAAATCTTGGTGTCACGTGATTAAATTTGAACACAACTATGACCTAGATTTAAGGAATGCTTGTAATAGGATTTATTAAAATGCTAAATCAACTATCTTTAAAGCGTTTTTTGGTTTTGAAAATGTGTTTGTGAACTACATTTTACTTCATTTACCTGAGGATACAGTTATTTTGTGTGTACAATGCATACAAGTGAAATAACAGCGTGACATAAAAATGTCACGAATTCTGGTAGGGTTTGGATACGGCGTTCTGAAGTTCTTTAGCTAGTTTAAGATGTGCAAAAATAAGAAAAATAATAATGTTATATCATGACATGATAAAATTGTAACACTGTTTAATAATTCACTGACTACATGCCACAAAGACCGGTAATATTACAACAAAATATGTACAGACATTTATTTATCCGAATTAAAAACCATCCGAAATAGAAGAATTTCAAGAAAATGTTTTACATAACATATAAAACAGCAATGGAACCAAATCAAATTCTACATCATATTCAATGTTTTAGATGTACACAATATCAGCACATTTACTAAATATAACAAAAAGCTTACATCTTCTACAGTTAAAATCCTTTTTTTTTGACAGAACGGCGAAAATAGAACATTGTCGTACTGTTTTCAGCTATTTTTAGACATAGTTTATAAATTCCACACCAGCGAATATGCTACACGCAATATTAAACTCTCAAATGTTGGTAAAAAGTAAAAGTATACTTTGATATGGCGAAAATCTTCATCCGCCATCTTGATCGTTAAGTTAACGAGTGCCTCTTACTGGTCGTAGGTTTACGAGCAAAATTAACGAAAAAGCAGGTGCACGTTGCGTCTCTGAAACGGTGCCGATCGGTAATTTTGGTCGTACTACCAAAATCAGCTAACGATCGCCTTAACGATCGTCTCTGAAACGCGCCCCTGGTGATCAATACCGAGATTCACTGTTATATACACCATGCGCTCCATACCGAGATCCACTGTTACATACACCATGTGATCAATACCGAGATTAACTGTTATATACACCATGCGATACATACCGAGATTCACTGTTACATTCATCATGCGTTTAATACCGAGATTCACTGTTATATACACCATGCGTTCAATACCGAGATCTATGTTACATAAACCATGCGATCAATACCGAGATAAACAGTTACTTACACCATGCGATCCATACCGAGATTCACTGTTACATACATCATGCGATCTATACCGAGATTCACTGTTATATACACCATTTGATCCATACCGAGATTCACTGTTATATACATCATGCAATCAATACCGAGATTCATTGTTATATACACCATGTGGTCCATACCGAGATTCACTGCTATATACACCATGTGATCCCTACCGTGATTCACTGTTATATACACCATGTGATCCATACCAAGATTCACTGTTATATACATCATGTGATCCATACCGAGATTCACTGTTACATACACCATGTGATCAATACCGAGATTCACTGTTATATACACCATGTGATCAATACCGAGATTCACTGTTATATACACCATGTGATCAATACCGAGATTCACTGTTATATACACCATGTGATCAATACCGAGATTCACTGTTATATACACCATGTTATCCATACCAAGATTCACTGTTATATACATCATGTGATCCATACCGAGATTCACTGTTACATACACCATGTGATCAATACCGAGATTCACTGTTATATACGCCATGTTATCCAAACCGAGTTCTACTGTTACATACACCATGCGATACATACCGACATCTACTGTTGTATACACAATTTTATCCAAACCGAGATCTACTGTTACATACACCATGCGATTCATACCGAGATTCACTGTTATATAAACATTGTTGTCCAAACCGAGATCCACTGTTACATACACCATGCGATCCATACCGAGATCCACTGTTACATACAACATGCGATTCATACCGAGATTCACTGTTATATACACCATGCGATCAATACCGAGATTCACTGTTATATACACCATGTTATCTATACCGAGATTCACTGTTACATACACCATGTTATCTATACCGAGATTCACTGTTATATACACTATGTGATCAATACCGAGATTCACTGTTATATACACCATGTGATCAATACCGCGATTCACTGTTATATTCACCATGCGATCAATACCGAGATTCAATGTTATATACACCATGTTATCTATACCGAGATTCACTGTTACATACACCATGTTATCTATACCGAGATTCACTGTTATATACACCATTTGATCAATACCGAGATTTACTGTTATATACACCATGTGATCAATACCGAGATTCACTGTTATATATACCATGCGATCCATACCGAGATTCACTGTTACATACACCATGCGATTCATACCGAGATTCACTGTTACATACAACATGCGATCCATACCGAGATTCACTGTTATATACACCATGCGATCCATACCGAGATTCACTGTTACATACAACTTGCGATTCATACCGAGATTCACTGTTATATACACCATGCGATCCATACCGAGATTCACTGTTACATACAGCATGCGATCCATACAGAGATTCACTGTTATATACACCATGCGATCCATACCGAGATTCACTGTTACATACAACATGCGATTCATACCGAGATTCACTGTTACATACAACATGCGATTCATACCGAGATTCACTGTTATATACACCATGTGATCCATACCGAGATTCACTGTTATATACAACATAACAACAACGTCTTATGCTACCAGAATGTCTTTAGTTGGCGATAACTCTAGATCCAAGCCAAATCCAATGCAAATAGGTTATAATCACAGGTCATGTTGCAAAACGTGTATCAGATCTTTTACCTTTGGCTAATTGGAAAACCCTCATATACGGGTTCATTTGTTTTCATATTGTTAATAGACGTGAATTAAAAAAATATTTTTCTGGAATAATTAAATAAGAGATCAAGCCGATGGTGATTACTTTTTTGTAACTCTCAATAATTCAAGGCTTATGGCCTTCCACTGAGCTAAAGTGGGTGGGGAGGGCCAACACGTTTCAACAGTTCATGTCTAATAAAGTAAGAAGGACAAAATATTTTTCAGAATGTTTTGGGGTATTAAGGAGTTGAAAAAACTTTACGAAAGAAAATATCAGAATTGGAATATATAGACAAAAATGCATATTTTGTATGTTTGCATTAAACTTGCTAAATATCGAACATAAAACAAACAAAAAATGTTGTTTTTTTAAACATGTTATGTTTTGGTCCTTTAAACGGCATTTGCACTGTGGAAGGCCGTGAATAAGAGACGTCACGAAAAAGTGAATACGCTTTCTTTGTCGGGACTTTTTTTAGATAATACTGCTACTTTGCTATGTCATTATGATGTGATTGTATGTCATAATGAAATGTTTAAATGCAAAACTATAACCATCTATTGTATATCATATGAAAACCATTCAATGATTAAGCTGTTAGGCAATCCTGTTATATGGATTACATTTATTTAACTGCAATCAAATTTCCGAATATATTAAGTCTATGTTTCAAATAAAATTCACAACCTTTTTTTATATCATATTAATTTCTGAAATTCTGCCACTTGATCTGTTCGTGCTTCGTTAGAGTTATCTTTTCCAAATGATATTAATTTCAAATTAATTGTTTGTCAATACGAACATTTAATATTCTGTATTTTTACAAATCATAAGTTAAAAGGAAAAGGCCGAAATGTATTAGTCGATGCTACATGTAAGTAAATGAAATTTCTAATACAACGAGCAGTCTTCATAATAAATCTAATTAATTTATGACTTACTTAAAACTCGACCTACACTGGTTAATGCTGTGTACAAAATTAAGGTTAAACTTCCAAATTTCTTGGAGTAATATTTTATATAAATTTCTTTGAAAAACAATGAAGGTCGTGGTCTTGTTGTTAAAGCTGCACTCTCACAGATTGAACCTTTTTTTAGTTTATGTCTTGGAATGATCCAATTTGTGCGGAAATGCATGGAAACCAGTGAAAAAGACTGTTGATAAAAATCAGATCGAAGATCTTCATAATTAAGTTCAAATACTTATGTTTTAAACATTTTTCTTAAAACGTAAAGAGGGCTTTTAGCCATAAAACATTATTTTTCGAATGTCAATATGAAAATATGCGGTCTGATCTTTTGTCAGCAGTCTTATATCATTAGTTTGCAGATAATTGCGCAAAAATTGGCTCATTCCAAGACAAAAAAAAAATTAAAAAAAAAGTTGTCAAAACGGCAAATTTGTGAGAGTGCAGCCTTAAATTCGTTTTACAGTTCGTGTAATATTGCACCTCGTGGTATTAATGCATTACGATATCTAGCATGTGAACGGCTCACTATGTCTGACCTAAATATTCTCACTATGACATGATAGAAGGCGGTGATATATTTGTTAACGACGGTTGTCTTTTACGGGTGTATTTGACTTTATATTAAACATATTGAAAAAAGGCTATGTTAATGTATTCAATTTTTTATTATAAGTCCAATAAAATATTGGTTTTAAACAGGATATAAGAAAGCGTAGAAAGCGCTGGGATGAAAACACTTACGCATTGCAAACAAAAATGGGGATTTCTTTTTTTTAAATTTAATACAGCATATTATATCAGTTTGATCGAAGGGAGCATCGAACGCATGCATGAATGTTAACTTTATATTTTCAATAAGGACCGTTGTATTTATTATAACAAAACGTGTTTTATCGGTGTCAAGAACATTTGGTTTTCTTCAATCAGACAAGGAAAACTATCTTGTTTCTTAAGAGGATGTAAACATCTTGTGGATCGTTTTACGAAATGTGATGATTGTTCAACGAGCCTTGCAAACTACATTTATATTCAACATTAAACTTTGCTTTAAATGCGGAAGAGCAAGAAATCAAGACATAGTATTACCCGCTTTTGTAAAGATTTAGCAATGCGCTATAGATTGTGATGAACCACTCGTTCTAGTATTACTTTGTTGAGAACATTATGATGCTACTCTTGTTTTCACTTCTGACTACCCATTTTATGGTTGGCGTTTTTTTTTGATGGTCTGAAAGATTTACACTAGACGACACTTCATACAGTGACTTCATAAACATTGAAAGGAGAAATTGAATATACCCTTGTTGAGGGCTGCACGTCCAAATGAACCCCCATCTAATTCGAATTTTGGACACGCCCCTGATTTTACCATCGTACCCGTTTTATCGCCTCACAATTAACGACTCTCTGAATCCATTATAGATACTGTAGTAATTTTAAATTCAGAAGATATTTCAAGAGTACAGAAAACATTTCATCAGTTAACACAGTAAAATGCAGTTTTTCTTATCATTCTATATTTCTATCTCTGTTACGGTACCATATGTTAGTATTTAACATGTGTAAAACGCTGCACCATTTGCAATAAAAACTAATTAATTTGTCAAATATTTTTATATCTTTATCGGCACAGCAGCAGCGTCGTCATCATCATCATCATCATCATCATCACCATCATCATCATCATCATGATGTTTAAGTTTGTTTTAGGAAAGTTGATAAAAACTCCAAAATAAAAGTTTTCTACTATAAATGTAGAAACAAATGGTTATTACTTAAACATTTTGATTTATGAATTTAGGGAACACACGACCTTCACTGTTTTTAAACTTTGACCAAAAAAAGTGTATACATTATTCGGTTAATGGAGTAATATCTGATAAAATATCCTTGCAATGCATTCACTGTTTGTATTCCAGTTTATAAGACGTTTATATTAGATATTGTGGTATTTATGCAATGCGATACCTAACATGTGAAACTGCCACTGTCGACCGGCTCACTATTATTTATAAAAACAATATTAATATGTCATGGTTGTAGATGGCGATATATATGTTTACCACTAGCGGATGCAGGGGCGGAACGGGTGGCGGCGCACGCTCAAATTTTCCAAGTTTACTTTTAATTTCAATTAGGCGAAAAAAGTAATTTAATTAGCCCAAAATGTGCAATTTTGGACAAGAAATTGTTAACATTGTCTTCGTCGAGAACCCAAAACCCCCGCCAGGACTTTAAACCAAATAAATTGCGGTTTTGAGGGAGGGGCACAGGTCAAAGTGTTACACTCCATAGTTACGCCCCTTCTCAAGCGCAATCCTTGATTCGCCCATATTTACCCCTGTTATCTGACCTTCAGTGGTGTGTTATATGTCCTTGATATTACGTAGTCTCTTTTTTGTAAAACATGGTATTAGAAATAAGTCTAAATCATTACAATAATTTACGGAGTTAAATAGCAAACTGGGATGTTCAGCTTTTCTTCATTCTTAAAAACACGTAAAACACTCCCTTGTTCAGCAAAACTGATTTGAATTACATTATTAAATACAACTCGATCTGCAGTTATATATTTTACCTAGTTACCATAAACATTAAAGGTTTAAACAAGTAACCAAGCCTTTCCTTTGATTATTGCCCTCAACTATTAAGTTATTGGTCTGGGATGATACAATGCATTCATCTAAAAATAATATAGTTGCAACTTATTCTATTTGAACATGTTAGATGAACGTTAAAATGATGAATTGGAAGGGCTTAAACTAATGTTGTTATAATGTGCTAGTCAAATCCGTTAGTTCTCTTTGTGTGAGTTCTTTGTATGTGTTTGTATTTGTTTGTCCTGGTGTTTACAAATCACATATGTTATTAGATTAGATAAAACTTGAAAATTCATTGCACCCGATATCCTGGAAAAAAAAACATTAAAATAACTATGTCGAAAGAACGCCTAGGAAAAAATAACGATCAAACATAAACTTGTTTAAGATTTCCTAAAACGAACATTTTAAGTTAAGTACCATCGAAGTGAGAATTTAAAGAATGTAATACGATATTCCGTCCAGCAATCTTCCCTTTTTATTGAGATGTTAGCGGACAAAGAAATATCGTATACCCAATGTTTTTGTTGTATTGCTGTATTAAAGTGAACCTTTAGATTGTTCAGTCTGGGACGTTATCTCCATCATAACAAAACGTGATTTACATCTGTGTCAAGGACATTTGGTTTTCTAAAATAAAACAAGGAAAACTATCTAGTTTCTCAGGATGATGTAAACATGCTGTAGATCGTCTTACAAACCGAGACATTTATATTCAACATGAAACGTACTTTAAAATGCGAGAATAAGAGATACAAAACAATTTTAGATTTTGAGTTTGAAACGGGTTTTTTATTATTACAATGAAGCGTGAATGTTACCTGTGTCAATGGTAAAAGTTGTAAACGTTGTTTATTTTCACTCTTGTCGATCTTAGGAAGAAAAATAATTTAATTTAATCAGTCAAGGGAAACTATCTGTTTTTTTAAGATGATGTACCGAACCATGCAAACTACTTTTATAGCCTACATGTGCATGAATAGTAGCTTAAATTGCGAAACTTAGTTTCCGCGGTTGCCAAAGTTCAAGTTTAGCATTTAACCAAAGATGGTCTTGAAAAACAATAGGACACTCTTTAATCTATTGTAAAATACTGACTTAACATTTCGACGTACCTTATACCGAAAAAAGGATAAACATCGATGCATTTATTACAGCTGATGTATCATAAAGTAAGAGTTAGATAAACTAATTGGCGGTTCAAAGAGTTGGGTGTGACGCGTGACCCAAGTGAAGGTGCGTTCATGTCAGTATGATAACAAAAACACCAATCGTGCATTAGTTTAGCCTTAAACCGAATGAAATATCTCGAAGGAGATACCAAAATCATAATTGCAGTATATTTATTTGGGTTCCTGGGGTAGGGGGCATATGCAAAATGCGCACCCTCTATATTCAAATCCTAGACTCGCCGCTAATTACCAGTTACCATTGCACCATACCACGCAAATAACATCACGTGACTCATTTGGAATGTGCTGCATGCTCTATTTATATTTTATAAAGTTACAGCGCAGCAAATCAGCATAAACGTTAAGGTATACAGTTGATGAAATTGTTTAGATAAAATGAACACGCGATTTAAATGGTTTTGTTTTCAAACACAATTTTAATTTATATACTTATTTTAAGTATATACTAAAATGCAATATTTTCCACTCAATTCAAATTATAATTTAACATTCATCAACAGCATCATCATCATCATCATCATAAGCAGCAGCAGCAGCAGCAGCATAGCAGCATAGAAAGTGTAAATACTCTATGCGGATCATAATGTCATGCTATAGTATGCATCCACCTAATGAACAGTTCCGTCGGTGTCTCAAGTTTGAAAGTTAAGTCGGTGTCTGGATATTCTGTCATTGATTCAGCCGCTCATTCGTCTTTTCAATCTCCCGCTTATTCTGCCATTGACTTAGTTTCTCATTCATCCTTTCACTTTCCTGCTCATTTTGTCATTTAATCAGCCGCTCATTTATCCTTTCACTCTCCTGCTCGTTGAGTTATTGACTCAGCCGTTCACAAATCCTTTCACTCTCCCGCTCACTCTATCATATATTAAGCCGCCCATTAATCCTTTCACTCCCTTGCATATTCTGTCATTGACACAGCCGCTCATTTATTTTTTCACTCTCCAACTCATTATGCCATTGACTCGGCTGCTCATTCATCCTTTAACTATCCCGCTTTTCTGCCATTGACTCAGCCGCTCATTCATCCTTTGACTCTCCCGCTTTTTATGCCATTGACTCGGCCGCTCATTCATCCTTTAACTATCCCGCTTTTTCTGCCATTGACTCGGCCGCTCATTCATCCTTTGACTATCCCGCTTTTTCTGCCATTGACTCGGCCGCTCATTCATCCTTTAACTATCCCGCTTTTTCTGCCATTGACTCGGCCGCTCATTTATCTTTTAACTATCCCGCTTTTTCTGCCATTGACTCAGCCGCTCATTCATCCTTTCAATCTCCCTCTTATTCTGCTATTGACTCAGCCGCTCATTCATCCTTTCAATCTACCTCTTATTCTGCCATTGACTCAGCCGCCCATTAATCCTTGTCACTCTCCCAAATATTATGTCCTTGAATCAGCCACCATTCATTCTTTAACTCTCCTGCTCATTATGTTATTGACTCAGCCGCTCATTCACCATTTCACTCTCCTGCTCATTTTGTCATTTGGCGTATATTTTATCCTTTCACTCTCCTGATCAATAAAGTCTTTGACTCAGCCGCTATTTCATCCTTTCACTCTCCTGATTAGTAAAGCCTTTGACTCAGCCGCTATTTCATCCTTTCACTCTTCTGCTTATTCTGTCATTGTCTCAGTCACTCTATCAACCATTCACTCTCCTGCTTATTATGTCATTGACTTAGCCACTGTTTCATCCCTTCACTCTTCTGCTTATTATGTCATTGTCTCAGCCACTCTTTCAACCATTCACTCTCCTGCTCATTATGTCATTGACTTAGCCACTGTTTCATCCTTTCACTCTCCCGCTCAATCTGCCATTGAATCAGCCGCTCATTCAGCCTTTCAAACTCCCTCTTTATTCTGTCATTGACTCAGCCATTCTTTTATCCGTCACTATCCTTTACATTCTGACATTGACTCGGCCGCTCATTTATCCTTTCACACTCCTGCTATATCTGCTATTGACTCAGTCGCTCATTTATCCTTTCACTCACCTGCTTATTATGTCATTGACTCATCCGTTCATTCATCCTTTCACTCTTCTGCTTATTCTGTCATTGTCTCAGTCACTCTATCAACCATTCACTCTCCTGCTTATTATGTCATTGACTTAGCCACTGTTTCATCCCTTCACTCTTCTGCTTATTATGTCATTGTCTCAGCCACTCTTTCAACCATTCACTCTCCTGCTCATTATGTCATTGACTTAGCCACTGTTTCATCCTTTCACTCTCCCGCTCAATCTGCCATTGAATCAGCCGCTCATTCAGCCTTTCAAACTCCCTCTTTATTCTGTCATTGACTCAGCCATTCTTTTATCCGTCACTATCCTTTACATTCTGACATTGACTCGGCCGCTCATTTATCCTTTCACACTCCTGCTATATCTGCTATTGACTCAGTCGCTCATTTATCCTTTCACTCACCTGCTTATTATGTCATTGACTCAGCCGTTCATTCATCCTTTCACTCTTCTGCTTATTCTGTCATTGTCTCAGTCACTCTATCAACCATTCACTCTCCTGCTTATTATGTCATTGACTTAGCCACTGTTTCATCCCTTCACTCTTCTGCTTATTATGTCATTGTCTCAGCCACTCTTTCAACCATTCACTCTCCTGCTCATTATGTCATTGACTTAGCCACTGTTTCATCCTTTCACTCTCCCGCTCAATCTGCCATTGAATCAGCCGCTCATTCAGCCTTTCAAACTCCCTCTTTATTCTGTCATTGACTCAGCCATTCTTTTATCCGTCACTATCCTTTACATTCTGACATTGACTCGGCCGCTCATTTATCCTTTCACACTCCTGCTATATCTGCTATTGACTCAGTCGCTCATTTATCCTTTCACTCACCTGCATATTATGTCATTGACTCAGCCGTTCATTCATCCTTTCACTCATCTGCTCATTATGTCATTATCTCAGTCGCATATTCATCCTTTCACTCTCCTGCATACTCTGACATTGACACAGCCGCTCCTCCATCTTTTCACTTTTCTGCATACTCTGTCATTGACTAAGCCGCTTATTCATCCATTTACTCTCCCGCTCATTATGCCATTGAATCGGCCGCTTATTCCCCCTAAACTCAGCCTCTCGTTCCCCATTTACTCAGCCGCTCATTCTTCTATTTATTTAGTCGCTCATTCTGTAATTGACTCCGCCGCTCAATCATCCTTGCACTTTCCCGCTTAATCAGTGTGTCACACACCTCTCTTAATCGTTTACTTAACGACTGTTATCTGGTGTTAGTATTCTATACATGTAATAAGAAACAATCTACCATGCATAACCTACATAGCAAATAACGTTTCTCGTAATCTATTATTTTAAGAAAACTACCAAGCGTGTCCTTCTCTTCTGTTTAATAATATAAAATATGCCATGCTTTACCAAATGCGCCAATGCAGTAGCACCTATTATGTCATGATATGCAATCTGTCATGCTCTTACTAAATCGCAAATAATGCACAACCTATTACGAGCGTATATCTGGGTATACAATCTGTCATACACTTACTACACTTCCAAATTCCGAAATGAGTCGTCATTATCGTCATTTAATATTTCTTAACAATATTAAATGACAATAATGACGACTCATTTCGGAATTTGGCATTTGGTAAAAAATAAAGCATCTGACAAAACATGAAATCGAGGAAATGAAACAATAAGATATTGTCGTGCAGTCAGCAACGTCCAAAAGAAAGAGCTCAGTTCAATACAAAGTCTTCTCGCGTCCTCTGGCTTTTCTTCCGCGAAAGTTCTCATTGCTAAACACGTTACCTCACCCACCGCCACTTTCCTTTCATCTAATGTTAACTTCAAAAGAAGTGACAATGTACTTGCTGATTTGTCCAACACCGTATTCCAACATGTTTCATACACCAACTAATCCTTCAACATTGCGCTTAACAAGTAAATTGACTGGAATTTCTCTCCAATTTGAAAACTCGTACCTAACAAACGCTAGTATCGCGTAATATTGCGAGATATAATGAGAACTTTTTAGGTGGCGATATTTTTTTATGTTTTCTGATTATTCCTAATTTTTCATAATTCCAGTTGTTGTTTTTTCTAGCGGTAATACAGTTATAATACGTTGTTAAAATATACTTTCCTTGAAAATATTGAAATTAAACCCATAAATAAGAAACTATGTTTTCCGCGCATTCATTGTTTTATAGATTTAGGTTACTGTAGCTGTTCGAATTTACCCACCGTTAAGAACAAAGAGAGGAAGAAAAAAAAGAAAATGCTCTTGAATAATCTATTTATTTTAGCCAAAATGTTCATTTAAATAAATGTAAATATAAGTACAGTATTAAAATTCGACTTTTTGCATTTCATTGGGTTATTGTATGCAATGGCGCAGTTCAAAATGCTGGTGGAGTCCTTCGGATTCCATCCATTTTGAACCATTGCATTTCATACCCCAATAAAATGCAAAACGTCGAGTTTAAATCCTTAAATAATGGTTTATAATCTGTCATGCATTTACTACACTGCAAATAATGTACCACCTATTATACCATGGTGTATAATATGCCATGCACTTATTACACCTCAAATGATGCACCACCTATTACATCCTGATTTACAATCTGCTGTCATGTATTAAATCATAATATACAATCTGGCATGTACTTACTACACCGCAAATGATACACCATCTATTAAATCATAATATACAATCTGTCATGCACTTACTATACCTCAAATGATGCACCACCTATCAAATCATAATATACAATCTGTCATGTATTAACTACACCGCAAATGATGTTCCACCTTTTTAATCATGATACACAATCTGGCATGTATTTATTACACCGCAAATGATGTACCACCTATTTTATCATGATACACAATCTGTCATGTACTTACTACACCGCAAATGATGCAACACCTATTTTATCATGATATACAATCTGTCATGTATTTACTACACCGCAAATGATGCAACACCTATTTTATCATGATATACAATCTGGCATGTACTTACTACACCGCAAATGATGTACCACCTATTTTATCATGATACACAATCTGTCATGTACTTACTACACCGCAAATGATGCAACACCTATTTTATCATGATATACAAACTGTCATGTATTTATTACACCGCAAATGATGTACCACCTATTTTATCATGATACACAATCTGTCATGTACTTACTACACCGCAAATGATGCAACACCTATTTTATCATGATACACAATCTGGCATGTATTTATTACACCGCAAATGATGTACCACCTATTTTATCATGATACACAATCTGGCATGTATTTATTACACCGCAAATGATGCAACACCTATTTTATCATGATATACAAACTGTCATGTACTTACTACACCGCAAATGATGCAACACCTATTTTATCATGATATACAAACTGTCATGTATTTATTACACCGCAAATGATGTACCACCTATTTTATCATGATACACAATCTGGCATGTATTTATTACACCGCAAATGATGCAACACCTATTTTATCATGATATACAAACTGTCATGTACTTACTACACCGCAAATGATGCAACACCTATTTTATCATGATATACAAACTGTCATGTATTTATTACACCGCAAATGATGTACCACCTATTTTATCATGATACACAATCTGGCATGTATTTATTACACCGCAAATGATGTATCACCTATTTTATCATGATACACAAACTGTCATGTACTTACTACACCGCAAATGATACAACACCTATTTTATCATGATACACAATCTGTCATGTACTTACTACACCGCAAATGATGCAACACCTATTTTATCATGATACACAATCTGGCATGTATTTATTACACCGCAAATGATGCAACACCTCTTTATCATGATACACAATCTGGCATGTATTTATTACACCGCAAATGATGCAACACCTATTTTATCATGATACACAATCTGGCATGTATTTATTACACCGCAAATGATGCAACACCTCTTTATCATGATACACAATCTGGCATGTATTTATTACACCGCAAATGATGTATCACCTATTTTATCATGATACACAAACTGTCATGTACTTACTACACCGCAAATGATGCAACACCTATATTATCATGATACACAATCTGGCATGTATTTACTACACCGCAAATGATACAACACCTATTTTATCATGATACACAATCTGGCATGTATTTATTACACCGCAAATGATGCAACACCTTTTAAATCATGATATACAATCTGGCATGTACTTACTACACCGCAAATGATGCAACACCTTTTAAATCATGATATACAATCTGGCATGTATTTACTACACCGCAAATGATGTTCCACCTTTTTAATCATGATATACAATCTGGCATGTATTTACTACACCGCAAATGATGTACCACCTTTTTAATCATGATATACAATCTGGCATGTACTTACTACACCGCAAATGATGTACCACCTTTTTAATCATGATATACAATCTGGCATGTACTTACTACACCGCAAATGATGTTCCACCTTTTTAATCATGATATACAATCTGGCATGTATTTACTACACCGCAAATGATGTACCACCTTTTTAATCATGATATACAATCTGGCATGTACTTACTACACCGCAAATGATGCACCACCTGATACATCCTGATATACAATTTGGCGTGATCTTACAACTCCGCGAATAATATACCAGCTATTACATCATGATATACAATCTATCATTCACTTACTACACCGCAAATGATGCACCACTTATTACATCATGATATACAATCTGTCATGTACTAACTACTCCACAAATTATATACAACTTATTATAACACACTCTAAATGTGTATATAAAAGTGATATATCACTGAAAACGTTAACACTATTATTTGTTAAGTATTCGCATGTGTTAATCTTTTTTAAAGGTTCACAATGGCCGAGAGTATCGAGGCAAGACGGGAAAACTGGCTGAGAGTTGTCTGGGGACTCCTGTACGTGAGAGAAGGACTGCAGGGATACGTGGATACAAAAAGCGAACAGCAATATCAAGCGTTTAAGAAAAACGTCATTGGAAAGTGCAATAACCAAACATGTGATAAATGTCAGTTTAACAGTAAATGCCCAAACGGCATGACTAAAAAGACTGGTAAATCACCATTTAGACCGGGCCATTTCTGTGACGAAATGAACAAAGAGGTACAAAATAACCATGTAAAATACACTCCATTCTTGGTAAATACAGACTCTACAAAATGGCTGGATCCACAACTGGGTCATTGGGAGGTGACAAAGTGCTATCTTAGTACATCCGGCTATATGGATAAGACGGGACCAAATCACGTAGACGCTTCTGGACTTCTGAGCATCTGCATTAACAGTTCGTTTATCAAACAACACATATCAAACATTCAACAATTTGAAGAGGTAAGCTGTTTGGACATCTAATTAAAAGCCTAAGCCTAAGTGTTAACATGTATTTATAGATGATACTCTAGTGCATCTAAGAGCATTTCATGTTTATATACGTTCATTATTGTTAAACATATATTTTGCAATAAGTTATTTATATAAACATGTATTTGACGAGCCGTTTTTAAGAAACCCACGCTTTCATATTGACATAGCTTGTCAGCTTGATTAGCAGGAGTTCATTAATCTGCTTGAGCAAATAGATAATACAAGATGTTGCCAACGCTTATTTCACGGGCAATTGGAACCCTACGAGCATTGTGATCTTTGTGGAAATGTACTTCTAGCGACGGTGTAGCAAGTGCTTGTCCACGAGGCATCGAGATTCGATTTCGCTCTTAACATTGAGGTATCTCTATTGAAAGCTTAGTTATAGAGGCACCGAGACGTTCCAGACATTTTCATCGACAGAACGATCAGCGGCTGAATTTGGAACACAGACTGAAGACGGTAGCTGTGTGTTGAGACATGTTGCAGTCGATCAGGGGTTACTGAAATGTAAATAAAGATACTTGAAACGGCTAGATGTTTATGGCTCTTGTGTATATTGCTGTAAAATTAAAGACACCTTTTAGCCGATCCGTTTTAAAAAGGGGAAGTTCCCGTCAGCTTTACCACATGGTCCTAGCCACAACCTCCTGGCAAACTGCATTTTTATAGGAACGAACTATAAGAAAAAGACCCAGCATAACGCGCACTACAAGGTGTTGAGAATTGCCCGGATAAGGTCATTGCTGTGCGAGATGAACTAAATATATGGTATATATTACAGGTACGAAATATAAGGAACAAGACCCTGCATGACGCCAACTACGAGTTTGACAGACAAACAGCAGAAGATTGTCTGGACAAGATGATTGCCGTGTTGCTGGACCCACAGGAACTCGTATATAATACGTCTGCTAAAGATGCTGCAGATCACATAAGAACCGTTAGTGCGATTTTACATAGGTTTAGATATTTTGAAAGGGAAATAAGAGCTACTCTACATAACGATAAACAAAGCAGTTGATCGTCATCATTACTAAGTCTTGATCGCTTTTTAAGTCATTGGTAGTTAATTTTCTGTTTATGACTTAGATAATAAGATAAAGTTGGTGACAAATATACATACCATCTGTCAAATTGTATTTGTGAAATACTACATATCTGAAGAAGAGTTGCTTACTTGTAAGCCATCCAATTGTTCGCTCACTTTTTTGTATCAGTGTCTAAATTGAAATTCGTTAAACTTCGATAGGATACAGAAAATGACAGAAAATGTGTGAAGCTAATAAATAGTAGTTTAATAGGCATTTAGTATCTAAAAAACCGTTCCATAAAGATACCCTTTTGGAACCCATCTACAATGTTCTCAATAAACAAAGAAATTTTCAGATCAAGGAGACGTCTTCAAAGATACCTGAGTTTATTAGTAAAGCGCTAGGAAAATCGTTACAGACAAACTTTGAAGTAGAAAGCGCACTTAAACAAATAGAAGAGCAAATGTGTGTGCGATTACGAAAGGAACTGAAGGAGGAACTCACACACTACATTAATGCAGGTATGGTATATTAGACCAACTAACGTTAGGGAGCTTTGATACACTACATTGAAGATGGTAGATTATAAAGAGAGTATTAAGATTTGGGTCTTTGTCACACTACACTAATTATTGGTGAATACAATTATACAGGATATCAATTTCGAAAATGGATGTTTAATGGCTAAAGACATTATTACCGCTTTAAGAAAAAAAATGAGTTTATCGACATAAAACATCAATTTTTGAACGCTTAAATGAAAAACTGCGACATTATTTTTTCTGCAGTCTTATATCACTGGTATTTGTATCAATTTAAAAATTGACACTTTGACACACTTCATTAATGACGGTAGTGTTACAAAGCATATTATGATTTTGCTCTATGATACTCTATTTTGATAGACGTATGGTAAAACATTATTTGACAAAAACACATACAAATTGAGTTTAAATGTTTCTAAAACCCTGCTAAATACATATAATGATAGAATGTGATTAAATATATCATTGATTAATTATACTTCTGCAGAAATGAAACACAAACTAGCAGACGCTAACGAGGAAGGACGCAGATATTTTGATCGAGTCGAGGATCAGGAAGCCAAGCTGAGAGGTAACATTCCGAATAAATAAAAAAAGACATTAAAAGGAACACTCTATGCTCTGCTAAGTATAGTAACAGGTTGTCATAAGCATTTTAACGCATCTTATTACCTGACTACTTGATAGCGAATATTCTCGACAAAATTATTTTGATCTGAAGGATGTTTACATGATAGTTACCAGAAAAGTGAAATTTGCTTGTTTTCATCACAATTAGATATATTACACAGTCAAATGGTATACACAAATTTAATTTATAATTATATTTACTTGACGTTTTGATTTTAAAATACTATGCAATTGCACAAGCTTTGATATAATTACCCATTCATTATGATATACAATTGTCGTAATTTAAATATTTCTTATCAGCTTTACAGAAAGCAAACATCCAGTTTATTCTGGCAAACTACGGAACGATTCCGCTGAATCCCATCGTACAGCATCAACATTCAAAGCTAGTAGATTTCTACGAACCTCCAAAAATGACGAAAACAGTCTTAGAGACGGACAAAAATAGTGCATCCTGCAGTGTGCAAAAGACTATCAACAAAATTGAGGACATATTTATTTCGAATCGATCCAAAGATGACAAAGACCCATTATACCCAAACAGAGTTTACATTTCAGGTGAAGCAGGAATGGGTAAGACCTCTTTTAGTCAGTATTTGGCTTTAGCTTGGTGTGCTGTGCATGGCGATAGTGAGGAGTGTGTGAGAATGAGAGAAAAAATAAAAACGTTTAAACATTTCAACGACATTGATTACCTGAAACAAACACAGTTGCTATTTCTACTTCATTTGCGAGAGTTTGAGAACGAATCTGAATGCAAGACAATGTTGAGCTCATACTTGCACTTAAAGTTGGGGTTCTCTGTGAGAGATGCTAGTGAACTGATTGCCGTTATAAATAACCCAAATGCAATCGTTCTCATTGATGGTCTTGATGAATGGAAGTGCTCTACAAAAGAAATGCCAGAATTTAATTGCCTGTACCGGACGAATATTCTATGCACTTCCAGACCTTGGAAGATCGATTATTGTGTTACAGCACCAACGCAAACTTACAACAAAATAACAATCAGTGGTATTGGGTTTGACTTTGTAAAACGCCTTGTCATCAATGTAACTGATTGTTTACGCAAAGAAAGTATTGATGTCCGCGACAATGTCACTGAGTTTATTAAAACGCTTCGCAGTACAGAACTAAGAACTATTATTTCCCTGAACGCATCGAAATCAGATGAGCTGCTAATGATACCTGTGGTCATTATACAACTCCTGTGTCTCTGGCATGATGAGAAAGATTTTGGTAGTACACGAACACAGATTTATATAAATATGGCTGAGACGCTGTTACGTCGTATGAAGAATCAGAGCGAACCATACAAAGCAAAAACTTGCAAAGTTCAGATGTTTAAAACCATGAAAGCAAAATGTTGCATCGAACAAAGCGAAAATATCGCAAAGCTATCAAAATTAGCGTTTTATTTGCTGTTCACTGGACCTGCAGAACACTCCCTTCAGTTTTCGAAAAAGGACCTTAGTAGTTTAAATATGTCTGATGGAAAGAACCAAGAAATTAAAAAGATGTTTAAGGAAATTAAGCAGTTTTGTTTGAACTCTGGATTTATTCACGGAACCGCCAGAAAATCCAGTTCAAGTCAGGATAAATTATATAGATTTATCCACAAATCGTATCAGGAGTTTTTTGCAGCCTTACATATCGTTGCACAAAATTGTGATAAAAACACGTGTCAGGAAATATCGGCGAATATCCAAACGCTACAAAATGTAGTTGAATTGGCGAACGTCTTCGACTTTGTCTGCAGTTCTGACTCAACCTGCGTAGAACCAATGGTCTCATTGATAGATGATCTAACATCTAAGCATGGACAGCAAGCTGATAATGTCATGAGAATCAACGTTATAAAGACGATCCAGGATATGATTTTTGACAGTTGTTCTAAGTATGTCAACCAAGGTAATATGCCAATCAAACTTTCGAACCTTATTGTACAGGGTTTAGATTTAAGAACGGTTTTAATTTGTGACAGACTTATAAAAATCCAAAAGAACAATGAAAACAAAATTCAAACACGTGATATGGAAATTATACTGAACAAAAAAGTTGGTGTTCTTTTTATAGCTAACTTTTCCCTTTTGAGTAATATTGACCTTTCTCCGTTCGATATGGAAGAGCTTATACTGTTGGAAGTAGGGACAAGTTTCGTAAGTTTAAGAAAGATTCAACGCCTAAAATGGCTTCAACTTTGCTTAAATGAACCATCAACTGTCTCTATACCATTTCAAGATGCAGAAAACCTAACATATCTCGAAATGAAGAACTGCTCCCTGTCAGGCCCACTTGACCTATCTCAATGTCCACTGCTAACGCTGAAGCTTTATAACGTTAAGACAAAGAAGTTAGTACTAGGTTTTGTGGAGACATGTCAGGTAGAGTGTATGGATTGTTCATTTGAATTTATGAATGCAAAACAACTTACCAATCTCAGTATGATTTCGTGTTCCCTATCTAGTACACTGGACCTATCTCAGTGTCCATTGAATGGGCTGAAGCTTTTTAAGGTTCAGACAAAGAAGGTGGTTGCAAAATGTGTGAAGACATGTACGGTAGAGAATATGGACTGTTCATTTAAATTTACGAATGCAATTAAACTTACCAAACTCAGAATGAAGGAATGTTCCCTTCCAGGCAGTCTGGATCTGTCTCAGTGCCAACTAGAGGAGCTAACGCTCTATAAGGTTCAGACAAAGAAGGTGACAATAGGTTTTGTGAAAACATGTATGGTAGAGCATATTAATTGTTCAATGGTATTTACAAATGCAACACAACTTACTTATCTCAGTATGATTTCGTGTGATCTCCCTAGCCCGCTGGACCTATCTCAGTGTCCATTGTTGAACCTAAGGCTTTATAATGTACAGACAATAAAGGTGGTTATTGGTTGTGTTGAGACATGTGAGATAGAGTTAATGGATTGTTCATTTGAATTTAAGAATGCAATACAAATGACCAATCTCAGTATGATGTCGTGTTCCCTTCCAGTCCAACTGGACTTGTCTCATTGTCCACTGGAGACGCTGATGATGCGCAATTGTTCTCTGTCAGGCCCACTAGACCTATCTAAAACTCCACTGGTGAAGCTGAAGCTTTATAATGTTCAGACAAAGAAGGTAGTTACATGTGATGTGAAGATATGTATGGTAAACCAAATGGATTGTTCATTTGAATTTACGAATGCAATCAAACTTACCAATCTCAGTATGACTTTGTGTTCCCTTCCTGGCCAACTGGACCTATCTCAGTGTCCACTGAAAGAGCTAAAGCTTTCAAAGGTTCAGGCAAAGAATGTGATTATAGGTTGTTGTGAGACATGTGTCGTAGAAAATATGGATTGTTCCTTTGATTTTACGCGTGCAATAAAACTATGCACTCTTAAAATGATGGACTGTTCCCTTCAAGGCCAACTGGACTTATCGCATTGTCCACTTGAGGAACTTAAGCTGAATAATATTCAGACAAGGAAGGGTGATACAGGATGTGTGGAAACAGGTATCGATGAGCAAAGGGATTGTTCACTTGAATTTACGAAAGCAATCAAACTAAAAAATCTAAGTTTAATGTCGTGCTCCCTTCCTGGCCAACTTGACCTATCTCGATATCCATTGAAAGTTCTGAAGCTTTATAAGGTCCAGACAATTAAAGTGGATATAGGTTGTGTAGAGACATGTATGGTTGAGCATATGGATTGTTCATTTGATTTTTTGAATGCAATCAAACTTACCAATCTCAGTGTAATGTCTTGTTCCATTCCAAGCCAACTGGACCTGTCCAAGTGTCCACTGGAGAAGCTGGAACTGTATGCGGTTAACACAAAGAAGGTTGTTATGGGTCGTGTGGAGACATGTACGATACAGCATATGAATTGTTTATTTGACTTTACGAATGCTATGAATCTAACTAACCTTAGAATGATATCGTGTTCCCTTCCTGGCCCTGTTGACCTATCCCATTGTCCACTGAAAGAGTTGATACTTGATCATATCACTACAATAAAGGCCGTTGCAGCTTGTGTTGAGAAACTTTCGATGCAGGACATAAATATGACATTTGAATTGACGAATTCAATCAAACTAAGCAATCTCAGTATGATATCATGTTCCTTTCCTGGCACTCTGGACCTATCTCAGTGTCCACTGAAGGAGTTGAAACTTGATAAGGTCAAGACAAAGAAGCTTATTATAGGTTGTATGGAGACATGCACGTTAGAGAAAATAGATTGCTTATATGAATATACGAATGCATTTAAACTTACCACTCTCAGAATAATGTCATGTTCCCTACCTGGCCCACTGGACTTGTCTCAATGTCGACTGGTGGAGCTAAAACTTTCTAATGTTCTGACAAAGAAGGTGGTCATAGGTTGTGTGGAGACATGTATGGTTGAACGTATGAAGTGTTCATTTGAATTCACGAATGCAACCAAACTTTCAAATCTAAGTATGATTTCGTGTTCCCTTTCTGGTCCGCTGGACCTATCCAAGTGTCCACTGGAGGTGCTGAAACTTTATAATGTTCAGACAAACAAGTTGGTTACATGTTGTGTGAAGAGATGTACGGTAAAGAATATGGAGTGTTCAGTTGAATTTACGAATGCAACCAATCTCACCAATCTCCGTATGATGTCGTGTTCCTTTTCTGGTCCTCTGGATCTATCTCGCTGTCCATTGAAAAATCTGAAGCTTAATTTGATTAAAACCGACAAGGTGGTTGCAGGTTGTATCGAAAAATGTACGCTTCAGCATATGGAATTTTCATTTCAATTTACGAATGAAATAAAAGTAACTAATCTCAGAATAATGGACTGTGTTCTTCTATGTCCACTGGACCTATCCCAGTGTCAACTGGAGGAGCTGAAGCTTGATAAGGTTAAGACGGAGAAGGTGATTATAGGTTGTATGGAGACATGTTCCATAGAGAATATGCATTGTTCGTTTGAATTTGCGAATGCAATTAAAATTAACAATCTGAGTATGATATCGTGTTCCCTTCCCGGACCACTGGACCTATCTCAGTGTCAACTGGTGGGGCTGAATCTCGATAAGGTTAAGACGACGAAGGTGATTACAGGTTTTGTAGAGACATGTAACGTAGAGAATATGGACTGTTCGTTTGAATTAACGAATGCATTACATCTTACTAATCTTAGCATGATTTCATGTTCCCTTCCAGGCCCGCTTGACCTGTCTCCTTTTCCATTGGAGAAGCTGAAGCTTTATAATGTTAAGACAAAGCTATTGGTTACATGCTGTGTGGAGACATGCACGTTAGAGCATATGGATTGTTCATTTGATTTGACGAATGCAATCAAACTTACCAATCTCAGTATGACGTCGTGTTCCCTTCGAAGCCCGCTGAATCTGTCCAAGTGTCCACTGGAGAAGCTGAGGCTTGACAATGTTCAGACAAAAAAAATGGTTTCAGGTGTTATGATGAAATGTATAGCAATGCAACTGAATAGCTCATTTGAATTTACAAATGCGATTCAACTCACTTATCTTTTCATTACTTCGTGTTCGCTTCCTGGCCCTCTAGACCTGTCTCAATGCCCACTGGTTGAGCTAAAGCTTACTCACGTTCAGACAAAGAAGGTGGTGACAGGTTGTTTGGAGATATGTATTGTAGAGCATGTGGATTGCTCATTTGAATTCATGGATGCAACAAAACTTACCAATCTCCGTATGCTTTCGTGCTCCCTTCCTGGCCCACTGGACTTATCTAAGTTTCCACTGGAGGTATTGAAGCTTTCTAAAATTCAAACAAAGAAGGTAGTGATAGGTTCTTTGGAGACATGTATGTTAGACCATATGGAGTGTTCACTTGAATTTACGAATGCAAAAAACCTTACCAATCTCCTTATGATTTCTTGTTCCCTTTTTGGCCCGCTGGACCTATCTATGTGTCCACTGGAGGTGCTGAAGCTTTTTAAGGTTCACACAAAAAAGTTAGTTGTAGGTTGTGTAGAGACATGTACGGTAGAGTATATGGATTGTTTAATTGAATTTACGAATGCAGTCAATCTTGCCAAACTGTGTATGACGTCGTGTAACCTTCCAGGCTCTCTGGATCTATCTAAATGTCCACTCGAGGAACTTAAACTTGATAAGGTTCAAACAAAGAAGGTTGTTACATGTTGTGTGGATACATGTACGATAAAGAATATGGATTGTTCATTTGAATTTAAGAATGCAACCAAACTAACAGAACTCAAAATGATGGATTGTTGCCATTCTGGACCTCTGGACCTATCTCAGTGTCCACTGAAGAAGCTGGATATGAAGACATGCTCGCTGTCTGGCCAACTGGACCTTTCTCAGTGTCCACTGAACTTACTGATGCTGAATGGTGTGAGGACAGTGAATGTGGTTATTGGTTGCGTGGAACAACTTGTGGTTTTAGATTTAAATTTTCCATTCAGAACACGTATATGCATATCATTTTTAAATGCAAACAATCTAACTCGCCTCAGTATGACAAACTGTATCATCCAAGGCCCACTTAACTTGTCGAAGTGTCCACTGAAGAATCTTTCCTTGAAGGTGGTGGACACAGACATGGTAATTGT
Organism: Mya arenaria; assembly: GCF_026914265.1. NCBI lineage: Eukaryota > Metazoa > Mollusca > Bivalvia > Myida > Myidae > Mya > Mya arenaria. Next base: position 11,448,896 of record NC_069125.1, on the reverse strand, counting down.
TGGTTGGGTGGAGAAATGTGCATTTAAAAACATGTCCTGTTCTTTTCAGTTAACAAATCAAAACACACTCATCGATCTCAGTTTTATTGACTGTTTTCCGACTCAACCAGTGAACCTCTCAAATTGTCCATTTCAATTTCTTGAACTTGTAAAAGTTGATTTAAGCCAGTTCAAATTAGGATCACTAGAGACATTAAAAAGGCTGCGCATATCAGACGGTCGACTCCTTTCCGAACTTCCTTCAAGCGCTTCAAACCTTGTGCATGTGATTTTAGAGCATAACGAAATACAGAATTGTATTGATTATCAGCCATTGACAACATTAGAAATAAAAGAAACTTGTGGCAAAATGGCATGTATTGAACTGTCAAAAACAGCTATAGAATGTTTAATACTGCATGATCCAAAAATGTCCCCGCTCTTGTTTGAGCAGCAGATGGAGCAACTCTATAGCCTGCCCCGCAAGGTAACGTGTTCGGTGAGGGGATCGTCAAGGTACTGGAATAAGCGTGACGTGGGAAAGAAATTGATAAAAGCAATTCAAAAGATGAAGAATGAGGGTCGATTTTCTGTGAAAGAAACGCAAGATCCTATGACTTTCACTATAATTACTAGAAAATAAAAAAAAATCAGTTTGTCCAGGTCACAAGTACCGTGTAGGAAGATAGGCTGTACCGAGAGAGGAAGTATCGACATAGGATATGAAGCCATAAACCTTTTTGTAGTAAACAATTCCATAAACTTAAACGATGGAATGGCTATATATCGAAAAGGTTCATCGCACACTGACATTTATGTCGGTAGCAGAAATAAACAATATATCATATTAAAAACAGTATCAAAAAGTATAGCGGCACAGAATAAGTCTTGTACACACTTGTCTATAATAATAGTACGTTCTAAGGAAATGAAATCAAAATAGATATGTATTATGAATAATACAGTAAAACATGAACCATGAAGAAGTTAATCAAATTCTTATGCAATAAATCGAGAGATTACAAGAATGCCAGCATAACAATGAAATTCGCTAAACAATTCTTATTTTCTAGTGCAATGACTTTCATTTTAACTATGCTAATAGAAACAAGTCCAGTAAAACGTTTTTTTTACATTTTATAGAATAATGTTTACCTGATAATCTTTACTTCCTGATAATCTTTACTGCAACCTTTATACATTGACAAGTACATATCTGTCTTTATAAAATGCAAAACACATTGAATTGTTAAACAACAGTGTGAGTGAAGAAGTTTCACTGACTGATCAAGTTACACGAATAAAGAGAAATACTCTGTGACTGGTATACAAAATGTCTAAAATGAACTGGTTAAACAACATGGTAAAGTAAATGGATCACATTGGTTAGTTAAACGAAATGAATAAAATGATGTAGTCAGGACTATGAATGACATTGACTGGTAGAACAAAATAAAATGAAATTGTTAGAAATTTGAATCCCAAATGAGATGAATGTGCTGTTACATACACATTCAAGTTAAAGCATGAAGGAAAACTGGTTGTTCAACAATAGTGTATGTTTGTGTGGGGGTGCGTGCGTGAGGGCGTGTGTACGTGTGTGTGAGGAAACGTGTGCGCCCGTGATTGTATAATATTGCAAACAGCCTGTGCAAAAGCCTTGTATATTTCTTCTTCTTCACATTATTCTGATCCAATTCTAGCTTCTCATTTGCTGAACGTATATATATATATATATATATATATATATATATATATATATATATATATATATATATATATATATATATATATATATATATATATATATATATATACGTATAGTTCAACTTAAATGTAACTAGTAACATAAAACAGTGGACGTGTACACATTATTTATATTACAGTGCTTTGCTCATATTTTTTTAATTAAGTTGTTTTATTATACATCTTTATTGTTACGTTTTTGTATCTGTGCCTGCTATAAAACGACTATTCATTTATAAACAAGTCAATCGTTATACGGTTTTACCAGAGTCACATTGCGTTTGATGCAGCTGTGCATGGAGAAAGTTTATTTAGATGTTAGTTTTTTTAAACCTTAAAATAATTAAAAATGTCAAATCTATTTATTTATTCTTGAAAAAGTACGTTTGCTTTATATTCGATTGTAAATTACAATGAATATTTTCTTGTTAAACTTTAATAACAACTGGGAATTTAAAAATTCTGATTTAATGGGATAAATTTCCAATTCAGCTTTTGTATGAACAAATAAATCCAGATGACCTTTGAATGCTCTTTAATATGTCATGTTTATTTTCACCATTTTGTCATTTGAAAAAGCGAAAGTTACAAAAAAATGTTAAAAAACATAGCCTTGTGCTAACAGTAAGTATGTGTGAGTTGATGTTTGGTTATTCTAAATTTTTAATAATTATGAATAATTTAAGACGACTTTTAGATATTATTGTTTTGTATTATATGATTCAAACTTGCCTCTAGATAATCTGTTTGTGTGAAAGCGATGCATACTCTTTCCAGAATAAATGTAGAAAAACATGACTTAATGTAGAAATAGGGATCATTTGTGGTATATATATAAATAAAAACACAAACAGATGTAGCTATTTAAACCTTGTGTGTGTATAATAATAAAACTTTAATTGTTATATTTCTGTTATATTTCTATATTGTGTAAATATTGAAACATTTTTCTTCATTTTACAAAAAGCAGCCTTCATAATTTCAATTTAATTAAATGTAATTTTTAAAAGCGGAAAGGGTCTGTCTGCTTCTTTTTTTCATGTCACTAACTTCAGTTAGACGTTCACTCCCATAAATATTGTTTTGGTTGGGGTCTTAAAATGTGCGAAGAAGTTCAATATGAATTAATGTTTCCTGAAACGCATTATTCATAATCCTGTATATATTAATATTTTATTCATTATTTTACTTAACGCCATAAGTTAAATCGGCATCATGTTATAACTTATCATATATTATTGATTTTAACAAGTGTTATATCGTTTAATGTTTTTGTTGTTATACAGTTTTTAAACATTTTTGTAAATATTTGGTGGAAACACGACAAGTCAATTATGGAACTTGAAACTTGTGTAGTATACAACATGATGTAATTTTGCGTGATTTAATAATATGCATGTAACATTTAATCCTACAATCATAAGTATGTTATTTTAGTTCATTAAACGAATGTATTATACCACTTGATGTATTCTTGTTTGAACAAGGAGTGAGCATGTAATGTTAAATCTTAGTTACAAAATTTTGTAAGTTTGACTTAATGAAACTTGTTTATACTACATGATGTATCTTTGTATAAACAAGAAGAGGCCATGTAATATGTAATCATTAACATAAAATATGGTCAGTTCCACTTCATGAAACTTATGTTTTATACCACATGATGTATCTTTGTTTTATCAAAGAGGTGGCATGTAAATTTTAACCTTAACACAAATTTATGCTATTGCCTTTTTATTAATCTTGTGTATGAAACCACATTATTTATGTTTGTGTTAACAAAGAGTGGGTATGTAATATTTAATAATAAAAACACATTTATGCTAATTTTACTCAATTAAACCTGTTTATTATACAACATGATGTATCTTTGTGTAAATAAAGATGGGGCATATAAGTTAAGATTTTAATAATGTTAGTTTCACTTTATGAAACTTGTTTATATTACCGCGTGATGTATCTTTATATAAACAAAGAATGGGTATGTAATCTAAAATCATAAAAATAAATTTATGTCAGTTTTCCTTCATGACAAAAGTTTATTATACTAGATGATGCATCTTTGTATAAACAAAGAGTGGGCATGTAACCTATAATTATTGACGTATTATTAAGTGGGTTTCACTTCAAGAAGCTTGTTTACTTTACCACATGATGTATCTTTGTATAAACAAAGAGTGGGCATGTTTATTTATATTACACAACATACACTTATGCAAGTTTAACTGAATGAAACTTGTTTATTAAACCACATGATGTATCTTTGTATAAACAAAGAGTGGGCATGTAATATTTAATAATAAAAACACATTTATGCTAATTTTACTTCATGACACTTGTGAATTATACCACATGATGTATCTTTGTGTAAACAAAGAGTGGGCATGTAAGTTATGATTTTAATTACGTTAGTTTCACTTCATGAAACTTTTTTAGTTTACCGCGTGATGTATCTTTGTATAAACAAAGAGTTGGCATGTAATCTAATATCATAAAAATAAAATTACGTCATTACTTTCAAGACAATTGATGATTATACCAAATAATGAATCTTTGTATAAACAAAGAGTGGGCATGTTTATTTATATTACGCAACATACACCTATGCAAGTTTAAATAAATGAAACTTGTTTATTAAACCATATGATATATCTTTGTTTAAACAAAGAGTGGGCATGTCTATTTATATTACGCAACATACACTTATGCAAGTTTAACTTAATGAAACTTGTTTATTTAACCACATGATTGATCTTTGTATAAACAAAGAGTGGGCATGTAATATTTAATAATAAAAACACATTTATGCTAATTTACTTCATGACACCAGTGAATTATACCACATGATGTATCTTTGTGTAAACAAAGAGTGGGCATGTAATTATTATTTTAAATTATGTCAATTTTACTTAATGAGACTTGTCTTTTTTACCGCATGATGAATCTTTGTATAAACAAAGAGTGGGCATGTAATATATACTCATTAAAATTAAATTTACGTCAGTTTGCCTTCATGACAATTGTTTATTATACCACATGATGTAACTTTGTATAACCAAAGAGTGGGCATGTAATCTATAATTATTGACGTATAATTAAGTGAGTTTCACTTCAAGAAACTTGTTTATTTTACCACTAGATGTATCTTTGTATAAACAAAGAGTGGGCATGTTTATTTATTTTACGCAACATACACTTATGCAAGTGTAACTTTATAAAAATGTATATATAACAATGAGTGTGCATGTTATTTAATAGTATATGTGATCCTTAATATATACGTTTGTCAGTTTCACTTCATGATTTTTTTTATTTTGATGAATCTTTGTATAAACAAAGAGTGGGTATGTAAAATACAATGCTAAAAACACAATCAACTGTGTATATGATCATAAAATGTGTGTTTTATTCAACATAATGTATATTTATATAATCAAAGAGTGAGCATGTTATACATGATCCTTAACATATTGTAATGTTAATTTCAATTCATGAATTTCTTTTAATATACTACTTGATGTATCTTTTGGTTAGCAGATAGTGGGCATGCAAATTTATTTTCCCAAGAGCAGGGTTGTTCAGGTTTTACTTCATAAAACGTGTGTTTGATACAATATTATGAATTTTCATGTAAAAACTAGGTATGAGATTTGAAATTATTTTATTTTCAGTTCATAAAACAAGTGTATTATACAACGTGATGTATCTGTGTATAAACAAAGAGTGGCCTTGTATTTTAAAATCCTAATAACACAATTATATTACTTTAGCTTCATTAAATTGTATATTTACCACATGACGTCTTTTGCTTAGACAAAGAGTGGACATGTTATTTATAATCCTTATTACACAACAATTCTAGTTTAACTCCATGAAATATGTTTATTATAGCACATGACTTTTTTGTATAGAGGGCGGAACTTCCTACGTAAATCATAATTGAGTGTTGTTGTTTTTTTTTGTTATAATCGAAATGTACGAATATTTTAGTTAACTCGTTTAACTAATGCGTTTGATTAATCAAACTAATGAGACTTTGTTCGAAACAGAATTGACTGAACGCAAAAACTTCATGATTTTATTAATGGTGTTTTTTTTTACTTAAAATCAATTGAATTATATAGTTGATCCACGTGATACCAAGTAATAAATGGTGTTTACTGACTTAAATTATATTTAATTATGTGGTCAAACCACATCACATAAAGTTATAAATGGTGTTTGAATAAATTGGCTCAAGGAAAAAAAAATAAATATAAAATATTACAAATATGATATATATATTAATTTAAATGCTAAAATATTTATTTCGTGTATCCCTGAAAAATACAAAAAAAAAACAGTTATAATAAGTGTTTATGTTTTTTTAGACATGCAATCTAAAATGTAATGGTAATATATCAAATGTGTATGTTTTGGCGATATGCAATGTTAAATGGAATGGTAATAAATCAAATGTATGAGTTTTAGTGATATGTAATCTAAAATGGAATGGTACTTTATCAAATGTGTATGTTTAAGTGAAATACAATGTAGAATGGAAAAAATATCAAGTGTGTATGTTTTTATGATATGCAATGTGAAATTGAATTGTAATCTATCCATTATTCATATTATTTTTGCTCAGAATTTTTCAAAACAGGTTATATAGTTGCCATGCAGTTGTAACGCTTTTTTATAGTGAATGTTAACAAATAAGAACTTAAACATAATTATTAAACACATGTACGTCATACAGTCTTATCCATGTTGCTTGTAAATATTGCTTATAAATATTCGCACTCATAGAATCCTGTTTTTATTGTTTAGATTTACCGAGCGGCACGGAGTACTTAGGTCATTAAATTAGAACATAAAGGACCAATCCCGAGCTCAACTGTAAACGTAGGTCACTGAATTATAACAAATAGAAAGAAACCCAAGCTCAACTGTGTACGTAGGTCACTGAACTAGAACATAAAGGACCAATACGGAGCTCAGCTGTGTAAGTAGGTCACTGAACTAGAACATAAAGGACCAATACCAAGCTCAGCTGTGTAAGTAGGTCACTGAACTAGAACATAGAGGACCAATACCGAGCTCAGTTGTGTAAGTAGGTCACTGAACTAGAACATATAGGACCAATACCGAGCTCAACTGTGTACGTAGGTCACTGAACTAGAACATATAGGACCAATACCGAGCTAATCTGTGTACGTACGTCACATAAATAGATCATAGAGGACCATTACCGAGCAAAACAGTGTACGTAGGTCACTGAGCTAGAACATATAGGACCAATACCGAGCTGAACTGTGTACGTAGGTCACTGAGCTAGAACATATAGGATCAATACCGAGCTCAACTGTGTACGTAGGTCACTGAACTAGAACATATAGGACAGATACCGAGCTCAACTGTGTACGTAGGTCACTGAACTAGAACATATAGGACTGAAACCGAGCTAAACTGTGTACGTAGGTCACTGAACTAGAACATATAGAATCAATACCGAGCTCAACTGTGTAGGTAGGTCACTAAACTAGAACATATAGGACAGATACCGAGCTGAACTGTGTACGTAGGTCACTGAACTAGAACATATCGGACTGATACCGAGCTCAACTGTGTACGTACGTCACTGAACTAGAACATATAGAATCAATACCGAGCTCAAATGTGTACGTAGGTCACTGAACTAGAACATATAGGACCGATACCGAGCTCAACTGTGTACGCAGGTCACTGAACTAGAACATATAGGACAGATACCGAGCTGAACTGTGTACGTAGGTCACTGGACTAGAATATAAAGGACCGATACCGAGCTGAACTGTGAACGTAGGTCACTGAACTAGAACATATAGTACCAATACCGAGCTGAACTGTGTACGTAGGTCACTGGACTAGAACATATAGGACCGATACCGAGCTCAACTGTGTACGTAGGTCACTGAACTAGAACATATAGGACCAATACCGAGCTCAGCTGTGTACGTAGGTCAGTGGACTAGAACATAAAGGACCGATACCGAGCTGAACTGTGTACGTAGGTCACCGAATTAGAACATAAAGGACCAATACCGAGCTCACAGTGTACGTAGGTCACTGATTTAGAACATAGAGGACAGATACATTGCTCAACTGTACCGATACCGAGCTTAACTGTGTACGTATGTCACTGAACTAGAACATATAGGACCGATACCGAGCTGAACTGTGTACGTAGGTCACTGAACTAGAACATATAGGACCAATACCGAGCTCAACTGTGTACGTAGGTCACTGGACTAGAACATAAAGGACAAATACCGAGCTCAACTGTGTACGTAACTCACTTAATTAGAACATAAAGGACCGATACCGACCTCAACTGTGTACGTAGGTCATTTAATTAGAACATAAAGGACCAATACAGAGCTCAACTGTGGACGTAGGTCACCTTTATTAGAACATATATGACCAATACCGAGCTCAACTGTTTACGTAAGTCACTTAATTAGAACATAAAGGACCAATACCGACCTCAACTGTGTACGTAGGTCACTCAACTAGAACATAAAGGACCGATATCGAGCTCATCTGTGTACGTAGGTCACTGAACTAGAACATAAAGGACCGATATCGAGCTCATCTGTGTACGTAGGTCACTGAACTAGAACATATAGGACAGATACCGAGCTCAACTGTGTACGTAGGTCATTGAACTAGAACATACGGGACCAATACCGAGCTGAATTGTGTACATAGGTCACTGAACTAGAACATATAGGACCATTACCGAGCTCAACTGTGTACGTAAGTCACTTAATTAGAACATAAAGGACCAATACCGAGCTCAACTGTGGACGTAGGTCACTGAACTAGAACATAAAGGACCAATACCGAGCTCATCTGTGTACGTAGGTCATTTAATTAGAACATAAAGGACCGATACCGTGCTCAACTGTGTACGTAGGTCATTTAATTAGAACATAAAGGACCGATACCGAGCTCAACTGTGTACGTAGGTCATTTAATTAGAACATAAAGGACCAATACCGAGCTCAACTGTGTACGTAGGTCACTGAACTAGAACATATAGGACTAATACCGAGCTGAACTGTGTACGTAGGTCACTTAATTAGAACATAAAGGACCAATACCGACCTCAACTGTGTACGTAGGTCACTGAGTTAGAACATAAAGGACCAATACCGAGCTCAACTGTGTACATATTCAATGAATTAGAACATAAAGGACCAATACCGAGCTCATTTGTGTACATAGTTCACTCAATTAAACATAAAAAAACATTATCTGGCTCAAATGTGTACATCAATCAATTCATTAGATCATAAAGGATCATAAACAAATACATAGGTACCTTTATTAGAACAAAAAGGGCGACAATGGAGCTCAACCGTTAACACAGGCCATTAAATAAGAACATAAAGGAACTAACTGAGCTCAACTGTGAACACACTTCACGGGTCACTAGATTAGAACATTATGGCCTATAACCGAGCTCATTCGTGTACACATGTAACTAAATTAGAACATGAAGGACTATAACCGAACTCATTCGTGTACAAGGGTCACTGATTTAGAACAATAATGACTATAACAGTAGACATGTCTGGCCAGTTCTGGCTCATTTGTCCATATTATGGTTAAAAAACACGTTTGTCCATATTATGATTAAAAAAACAGGTTTGTCCATATTATGGTTAAAAAAACAGGTTTGTCCATATTATGGTTAAAAAAACACGTTTGTCCATATTATGGTTAAAAAAAACACGTTTGTCCATATTATGGTTAAAAAACACATTTGACCATATTATGGTTAAAAAACACATTTGACCATTTTATGGATAAAAAAACACATTTGACCATATTATGGTATGTTATGATGTGTACCGAACGCAAAGCCCCGGGCACGTTGTGCCAGTACCTGGCGAGACTTATGACGTGTACCGAACGCAAAGCGCCGGGCACGTTGTGCCAGTACCTGGCGAGACTTACGACGTGTACCGAACGCAAAGCGCCGGGCACGTTGTGCCAGTACCTGGCGAGACTTACGACGTGTACCGAACGCAAAACGCCGGGCACGTTGTGCCAGTACCTGGCGAGACTTATGACGTGTACCGGAAGCAAAGCGCCGGGCACGTTGTGCCAGTACCTGGCGAGACTTATGACGTGTATCGGACGCAAAGCGCCGGGCACGCTGTGCCAGTACCTGGCGAGACTTATGACGTGTATCGGACGCAAAGCGCCGGGCACGCTGTGCCAGTACCTGGCGAGACTTATGACGTGTATCGGACGCAAAGCGCCGGGCACGCTGTGCCAGTACCTGGCGAGACTTATGACGTGTATCGGACGCAAAGCGCCGGGCACGCTGTGCCAGTACCTGGCGAGACATATGATGTGTACCGGACGCAAAGCGCCGGGCACGCTGTGCCGGTACCTGGCGAGACTTATGATGTGTACCGGACGCAAAGCGCCGGCCACGCTGTGCCAGTACCTGGCGAGACTTATGATGTGTACCGAACGCAAAGCGCCGGGCACGCTGTGCCAGTACCTGGCGAGACTTATGATGTGTACCGAACGCAAAGCGCCGGCCACGTTGTGCCAGTACCTGGCGAGACTTATGATGTGTACCGGACGCAGAGACTTATGATGTGTACCGAACGCAAAGCGCCGGCCACGTTGTGCCAGTACCTGGCGAGACTTATGATGTGTACCGGACGCAGAGACTTATGATGTGTACCGGACGCAAAGCGCCGGCCACGCTGTGCCAGTACCTGGCGAGACTTATGATGTGTACCGGACGCAAAGCGCCGGCCACGCTGTGCCAGTACCTGGCGAGACTTATGATGTGTACCGGACGCAAAGCGCCGGGCACGCTGTGCCAGTACCTGGCGAGACTTATGATGTGTACCGGACGCAAAGCGCCGGGCACGCTGTGCCAGTACCTGGCGAGACTTATGATGTGTACCGAACGCAAAGCGCCGGGCACGCTGTGCCAGTACCTGGCGAGACTTATGATGTGTACCGAACGCAAAGCGCCGGGCACGCTGTGCCAGTACCTGGCGAGACTTATGATGTGTACCGGACGCAAAGCGCCGGGCACGCTGTGCCAGTACCTGGCGAGACTTATGACGTGTACCGAACGCAAAGCTCCGGGCACGCTGTGCCAGTACCTGGCGAGACTTATGATGTGTACCGAACGCAAAGCGTCGGGCACGCTGTGCCAGTACCTGGCGAGACTTATGATGTGTACCGAACGCAAAGCGCCTGGCACGCTGTGCCAGTACCTGGCGAGACTTATGATGTGTACCGAACGCAAAGTGCCCGAGGCTTAAGGGCTCGTCCCTCGCTAGGAGGTAGCAGAGCTCCCTTACAAAAGCATTCCTAAGATCGGGATACTTTAAAAGGGTCTGTTATTACCAAACAATAACCCTCGCCCATCTTAAGTCTCACCCTCTAACGTACAAGCCGTCCCCTACCGATTGAAAACCAGAACCGCTTGCTTGTCCTAAATATAACCCCTCACCATCCGTCTCAATCTGACAAACACATCCACCCTTTTTAAAGTATAGTCCATTACCCATTAACTATGACACACCCGTACTTGCCAGTCCTGACATCGCGCCAACACCTAAAGCTGAAAGAACTGTTTTCAATAAAATGGGTGCTACTGTAGCTGCTAATCCTGCAAGCATAGGAAGAAAATCCCCCTCCACTTTAAGATTATGTCTGATTGTTACCTCTTTTCCATTTTGATATGCTTTTGTCCGTCCGAAATTGAAACTTTTACGTTCGTATAATTCATTTTTAATACAACATTATTTTTTTAAGCCTCTCGAATATGAAATCGTAAAGTCAACTGTCCTCAAAGATTAAGCTGTTTTCCGTCTTGATCAGTTAACACTGTTTCCATACTATTGATTGTGTCCATCGTAGTATGAAGATAGACTAGGTATTTTGGGTTTTGAATGATTTTATATCCGGGTGAGACGTTGGGAAAAAAGCTATATATTATAGGTGATGACGATCCATTTAAAATCGAGCCTGCAGTTATATTTGTGTTGACTAATGCTGTTGAGAGATAAGATGTTGACCACATTTTCAGGCTCGTTGTAGACATCAGTGTAAATTTTACTTTCAAACCCTAAAACAGTTCTGAGAGAATTTTATACTGTAAAATCAACCTGGTAGTTGTTTTTTTTACATAAAATTCTAAACTGATCCTTTGTCATATCACTGCTGACATGATCGTTGTAGATGTGGCTAATATTTTTGAGATCTTGAGAAAACAAACAGATAAAGTTTGCATTTTCGCGGATAGTCTGTCTAGGGAGTTTAAAGTAGTTTTGTGATAGGTAGAAGCAGTCCACGTTTGAGTGTCTTCCACGAATGTAATAGGACTCACATTTGTTCTGCTTTTCAAGCAACAGGTCATCAAAGATCATGAGGTTCTTGTTGTCTGTGCTAAGTTCCCGCGGATCTGGTACATCCTTCGACGTCTCGTAAAAACTGCAATCGATGTCAGACTTGTATCTGTTGCTTTTACCCATTTCCTCAACTACGGCTACTAGAGAACAGTTCATTTTCATGATCTCCTCTTGCTTATTGAATAGCCTAATTATAGCCTATTTCGGAAGTTTTTCTTCAAACGCTTTTTTAAGAATCTTGTATTCTGGTTGGAAAAGACTCTTTCCAAAAACGAATAGTTTATTATAGTCCAACCACCCCGGGCGTAGAAGAAGATTTAAGAGGAGGGTCATCTTGCCACAACCTGACTTACCTATAATAAATCCACGTATTGGCTTGGGGAGTAGTTCATTATTAAACCTTTTTGAATTCATTTCATTCCATGAGAGATCACTAACTTCCATTTTTTTAATATGTAATATATTAAAAATGTACTGCGTAAAATGTAAACGAGCTACTGATACTAAGGATATAGTAGATGTTGTTACTAAAAATAACAGAAATATGAAGCGTGGAAATTGTGTGGAATGTGGGTTAACAAAGACACAATTTGTCAAGGGTGCGGCTGATCCCTACAAGGGTGGGGCTGCGCCCCACAAGGGCTCACACCGCGGAAGTGGGGTCATGAACAACCTAATTAACAAGCTTCCATTCGAAATGCATCTACCGGGGCATTATTTCACGGGGCCCTGGCACAAATCTAAACAAAAGGTTGAATAAAGACATGACTCCTAAGCCTTGGGCGTTCCAATAAATCGTGTTGATAATGCCGCGTATCATCATGATGTGTGCTACGCTAAAAATAAAGATACCGGTACGCGAAATCGTGTGTGTGATAAAAATATGATAGAAGAGATGGATGTGATTTACAACCCATCTTTACGTGAAAGGTTAGACCGAAGCATCGTCCAAAACATAATTGGAACTAAGATGAACGTTGGGATGGCTGTTAAACAACCTAAAAAAAGCCCAAGTAGTTTGGACTAACCAATTAGCTAACGAACTATACAAGCCAGTCAATACAACGTTTCAAAAGAGAATAGTCTACGTTAAGGGTATAGATGAATTTTGGGCCGCTGATTTAGTAGACATGCAGAGCTTTTCCAGTGACAACAAAAACGTCAAGTACCTACTGACTGTAATTGACGTCTTCTCAAAGTATGCTTTGATGATACCGCTAAAAGATAAGACTGGGAAGTCTGTTGCAGATGCATTGAAACAGATCTTAAAGGAGCGAAAACCGAAGAAAATGTGGGTGGACCAGGGTAAAGAGTTCTATAACAAGGATGTACAAAACCTTGTTGAGATCTACAGTACGGAAAATGAAGAGAAGTCATCTGTGGTTGAAAGATGGAACAGAACAATGAAGGAGAAAATGTGGAAGTACTTTAGCGCTTATTCTACCAACAAGTACATTGATATATTGAATGATCTTGTAGATCAATATAACGACACAAATCATTCTTCGATAAAGATGACTCCTGTAGAAGCTAGTATGAAAAAGAATGAGAATCGTGTGTATAAAAATTTGTATGCCGAACCCTTGAGGCTTACCGAGCCCCTGGCGAGGCTTATCGAGCCCCTGGTGAGGCTTATGAGATCGCAGAGCTCAAAACCAAAATTTGCTGTTGGTGATAGGGTTAGGATTACCAAGAAAAAGAAAACGTTTGTAAAGGGCTACACACCGAGATGGACTGAGGGGGTGTTTACAGTATCAGAGATTCAGTATCAACCCTGTAACATACAAAATTAAAGACTACAACAAAGAAGAAATTCAAGGTACATTTTACGAGCAGGAGCTTCAAAAGACTGACCAAGAGATTTTTAGAATTGAGAGGGTGATACAAAAGAAGGGTAAAAAGGCTCTTGTAAAGTGGCTCGGTTATCTAGAGTCGTTTAATTCATGGGTAGAACGAAGTGACCTTTCTGACATAAAAACAAAAATCTATTTTTTTTATAAAATGAACATATCAGTTGACAAGGTAGTCTTACCAAACAAACCATTAAGCAATATAGAATTGATAGATGCTGTGGAGTTATTAAAAATACCAAATTTTAAAGGGGTCTTTATGCGCAATGGGTTGGATGGTCGTCAGGGGCTCGGACAAAAAAAGGAGTGTGGTATACTCAACCTAGATGACAATGACAACCTAAATGATCAATATGGAACTAGGACTGGTGGTGGTTTACATTGGGTTGCGTGGTGGAAAGATGAAAATCAAGCTCTATTTTGATAGCTATGGTTTACAACCACCTACTGAGTTGATAAACTATTTGATGCAAAGCACCCGAATGTCAATTACATACAACACTCATCAAGTTCAAAAGGCTGGAACAGTTATATGTGGGCATCTATGCTTGTATGTTTTGAAACTATTGTCAGATGGAGACAGCTTGCAAAACATTATCAACAATCTGATTTAAAAAAAAATACATTATAAAAATGCCTGTTGATAAATTTGGTAGTTGTAGTAGGGAAAGGCCTACAGAAGTCTCTGTGGTTTCAGTTACTTACATAAACAATATTTTTTTAAGAAGGGATGGGACAAGTACGGCAACCGGTCCTATTAATATGAGCACAAATAGAATTATGAATTTAGTTAACCCGACTGCTGATCAAGATGCATCCACTAAACAATATGTAGATCATAGTCTTAGTGTTCTCGATGATTCTATTGGTAAAAAAATAATTCAACTTCAAAGTATCCTTACTGGAGCAGATACCGCCTATGAAAAATATACGGATGATGCTGATCTTGTCGTCATTCGAGGTGCTTAAAAAATATGCGAATAACCGTGATGAAAAGGTTAAAAGGTATGTAGATACTAAACTTGAAGACGTTATAAACTATTATGAGGCTGCGGATTTAGCTGCTACACATGCTGCTAACAAGTATACGGATGCTCTGGATACAGATTCATATACTGCGCTCAGACGGTATATGGAGGAGTTAAAAAATAGGGTCTCCGTCTTGGAGGGCAAGGGTGCGGCTGCGCCCCACACACGATGATGGTAAAGGCTCGTCCCTCGCAAGGGTGCGGCTGCGCCCCACAAGCGGGTTAAAAAATATATTCATACTAAAAATATGGAAATATAGCAAAAAAAAACAACGATAAAGGACATGGACATAAATAACAGTCTGGAAAACAAAGATAGAGTTTAAAACCAATTCACTATGGACTCTTCTCTTCAATTTAAATATAAATATTTTGATAAATTTAGCCATTCTACCGATTAGTTTCAGTGATACACATACGTTTCTGATTTTTTTACGTGTCTTGATACTAGAAACATTAATGGACAGTGTTGTTCACGTAATGGAGATGATATTAATGATCTTTAAGCTTAATTTATTTTGGATATTTTAATGGACTCATTAAATGACGTGTTGTGTTGTGTCGTGTTCTTATTTAGTATTGTATTACATATAACAGATATTAAGAAAAGTTCAACAGAAGGGAGGTAACCGCTATAAGGAGTTTTATTTAGCCTCAGATAATAGTGATACGTGGCCACAGACTGGTTTTAACATCTGAACAAGCAGGCGTTTATTAAATTAAAACAAAAGAAACGTCTGAATAACTACGATCTAACAATGAATACAGTCAACACAAAACAATTCTCGACTTTCCAATAGACCATAATCCTTTGCGGCATGGTGACTTCCGGTTTATTTCCGGGTTATGACGAAGTACAATAACAGCGATAAATACGGACAAATTATCATTCCAGGTTTGTTATAATTTATTTATTTTTATTAGATTTGTTATTTTAATGAGTTTATATTACATTATTGTGATATTATTTGAATGTCATGAGCTATAAATCGCTTGACTGTTTACTTGGACAGTTACTGACTTAGTTCTGGTGGGTGGGGTAGATGGTTCAGAAAAGACTGCAGTTTCTATTCTTATTGGAGTATTATAAACAACAAATTCTCATCTATTCTAAAACATTTGTTTT
This sequence comes from Mya arenaria, assembly GCF_026914265.1. Lineage (NCBI taxonomy): Eukaryota > Metazoa > Mollusca > Bivalvia > Myida > Myidae > Mya > Mya arenaria. The sequence continues at coordinate 11,432,752 of NC_069125.1, read as the reverse complement.
CAAAATTAACACAAATAATACATTAGTCTGTTTTACTATCTGACAGTCATAATCTAATGAGGAATCTGTATGTACATTACCAGGTATAACTAATAGTCTTATGAATGAACATAAATAAATCATCATCAATATAAATTATGATATTTATACTGCTGTGTGTATTTTATTACTATGTAATAAACATTTTACTTAGAGTAATTATGTCATGCTGTCACCTGTGTAGTCTTCTGAATTATTTGTTATTTTCAAATATTATGATGGCCACCGGACTAGTCGCATACCCCCAGGCCTGGAATTAAATCTGGTTCCAGATTGTCTTAAAACCCATTCATAAATAAGTATGAGAATAACTTACTTTTTTATAAAAATATGCTTTTTATGTTCCATTCCTTTCTTTACAGATATGCTGCAAATATGCTGATGTTACCTTCTGAGATCATTACTTTCAATGAAGAACATCACTACAATTGGTTGGGCTGCTAGATTGGTAGCAACGTGATGGACAGCTAGTACCTGACATGCTATTGTTGGTTTGGCATCTATTGCTTGCTGGGTCGCTATATTGGATGGACCATACGTGTTGGTTGAACAATTATAAATGGTTGGACTGGAAGTGTTGGTTGGACCACCAGTGTTGTTTGGACTGCTTGTTGGACAGAATGTGTGATAGACAACTATTGTTATTTGAATCACTGTTGGGTCATATTGGTTTGATTCCCATTGCTAGTACTTGTTGGACTTGTTGGATCTCTATTGTTGGTTGAACTTTTGTTTTTTTTACTGTTATTATTGATATTCATACATGTATAATATTTAACTGCTTAGTATTCATCACTTATTATTGTTATCATAAGAAATATTATTATTCAAAAATCATATAAATATATAAAATTAAATATTTTTTTATGTCCTTGTACTTTATGTTTTACATTTACAATGTGCATCATAATGTTTTATTATATGAACAACTCTTTTTATAGATATTTAAATAAACATTGATTCTGTACAACCATTTTTTGTTTCTTTTGCTACAATTTGTATGATAGTGTCAGACATTTTCTACAGAAATGATAAATTTGTCATAAAAAAGCACAGCAAAAAAATCAGAGCTCATGGTAACTTCTTTAAATGCTGATTCTCATCAAAATGAATAAATTGAATTGCATCATTGTATGATTCTTCATTAAATTTGATGAGATCTCCTGCCAATTGACCTTTAGGGACATGCACCTTTAAAACTGCAATCTTACAGATTAACTGATTTTGATATCACTGCCTTCAATTCAGTCGTCATATAAGATGATTCACAAAATAACAGATCTCAGTTGTTTGAAACACTGTCAAAAGACTCCATTTTCTTAAAGCGTTAGTAACGCTTCTAACCATAAATATATCCATTTTCAAACAAAGATACGTACAAATGTTATCTGATCTTCTATCAGCAATCCTTTATCACTGGTTTTCAGACATTTTTTGTCAAAACAGTCAAGATAATTCTGTAAAAATGTTTTCTGATCTTCCATCAGCAATCTTATATCACTCGTTTTCAGACATTTTTTGTCAAAATGGTCAGCCTGAGAATGCAGCTTTAAACTTGAGCACTGTATTTACAATGATGAATAATTTTAGGTATGAAAATTAAAATACATAGGAGCAGATGTATTGAATCATTCAAGTCTTGAAATATTATGTATGATCTTGCTGGACATGAGCCTATTGTTTCTGGAAATTTGCATGCGTACCAAGTTTCATTTAAATCTCAAGGCAGTTTGAATTTGGGCCAAGAAAATATCCGGCCTACAGTACTGCGCTAACGACACCTAGGGTTATTGACTATAACAATACTAAAGTAACATGATAGGAAAAAGCTCGAACCAAGGGCTGCCGGAAAAAGCACGGTGCTCCTACAAATTAAGTTAACCGTGTGGCTAGTTATTGCCCACAAACGTTAACTCGATTTTATGTCTTTTTAATATTAACCATGGGAGTTTACACAGTCATTGGAATACAAAGATCATAGACAATCATATTAATAACAACGGTATTTTTTACAATTTAATAATAACATTAAACATGATATAATTCAATAACAATAAATTGTCCTTGGTATGCAATAATCCCTTTAAAGGTTCATTTGCCAAGGGTTAAAAAAAACACATCTTGCTTCTTTTTGAAAAATCTCTTGTTCGACTGTTATCGGCTATAAAGTGTTGTTTCACATCCTGTGTCATAATTTTAAGTTCTAAATGTCTACTTTTTGTACCAAACATTTAAATTTATGTCACTTGTGTGCATTTCTTTAATCCTTGCAGTCAAGGAAAGTTTTCATTCATATTGACACACTTCATTTATTTTATCTCTGTTCTTGAACCGATTCTGTCTCTTGTGTTTTGCACAAAAATATCTTGTAAAACCACTGATATAGCAGGTGCTATCAGATCAATGGTATCAACTGCCTACTCCTGTTGAACATCAACTTGGCGGAATGAAACATCCAGAATGGACATCTCTGAAATAAATAAATAGTTTTATCATCGTCCAAAAGAGGCAATTTCTGCGTAAATATCTGCAAACCAGTGATATAAGCCTGCTGACAAAAAAAATCAGATCACCGATTTTCATATCTCCATTTAAAAATTATTATTTTATGGCTAATTTTAAAAGCGTTTCTAAGGTTTAAGAAAAATGCATTAAAAATTATTTTATTTACTTAAAAATGAAAATCTGCGATTCAATGTTTTGTCAGCAGTCTTATATCACTGGTTTTCTTGCACATTTGCATAAATTGGCAGTCGAAGACAAAAAAAAGAACAGTTGTCAAAATGTTTAATCTGTGAGAGTGCAGCTTTAAAATCAGTCAGATATTTAAATAGTTACAATTTACTAGTACAATATTAATAAGCTGTTATTTTAAGACCTGCATATTTGTTTACATACAGCACAGCAGTCAGTATTTAAATGCCCTTCAAACAAAGTAGAAAGGTATCTTTTATCTTAGATTTCCTGTACGAACAGTTTGCGAATTGTTACTTTAAATTTCATTGTTTTTAGGTTGCACTTACTGCGATTATCTTGCACCATGTTAAAACTGTATCATTATGATAATGAATGAAAGTAATACACTGACTAAAGTAAATGCTTTGTGCATCCGTCAAAACAATAAACTCTGATAAAATAAAACCTGTGTGAAAAAGTACGCCTGCTCGAAGTAGGACTCGGGCCCACGACCGCTGGAACACTTGCATGACACACTTTACCTAACAAAGCTATCAGGTCATCTGGTTTACACACTCTACTCTCCACCCCATTACGTTTTAGGCATATCCAGCCACTCTAGTCCAAATGATTGTACGTTGACAGATTTTTTTATGATTTTTGGTATGGCAATTTCTTTACCTACAAATTGTTTTGTACCAAAATTGTGTAGTTATTCCAATTGGCAATTCGGTTTAAAGCATATTCAGTTGTCGAAATTAGCACAAGCCTGGAAGCCCTGCGCTGGTAATGCACCAGTCAATTGTAACCACGGCCCCCCAGGTCCCGGGAATAGCCTGGACTTTGACATTAGGTCAAGCCAACCCCGGTAAAATCCCCGACCTGCGGGGACGAACTGATGGCTAAACCCCGGCCAAATGCCCCCGCACCCCAGAGACTCTATATAAGGCACAATCTCCGCTAAATTTGGCGCTATGACAAAACCACCACGGTCACCCGGCCCTGTGGGGGCACCTGGAAAGTAAAAACACGGCCCTTTTCCCCGGCTATCCCCGGTATACCCCCGGACCTGGGGGGACTTTGGTTACAATTGACTGGTGCATAAAATGTCTTTTGGGCTTGCTCAAATTTCAAAATTTATATAGCGGGGCTTGTTCAAAAAATTGATGCCAAGCAATAGTATTAGAATTCGGGCTTGTTCATCCAAAAGTCTAATTTCGATGACTGCATATTGCGTCTATAAAATATCATAAAAACAAGAAATATTACCAGATAATGTTATTTTATATTATTATTTCCATACACAAAAAAATAATATCCAACAAATTATTATGAGTTTGATGTGTTTTCTTCATTTCATACTGTCAAAACAAAACAATATATACATGAAAGGCACCTGCAAGGCTGCGGTTCACAGTTATACAATGATCAGAACACTTCGGCCATGGCCAAGTTGTTACCATTGTATTCATGAGGTCTATCTCGAAGCTTGCCGGAGATGGCTGAGTTGTTAAGAAAATTGAAAAATATTTTAAAGTCAACTGACTGTCACGACAATCAAAATTGAATGAAAAAACCGCACAACGTTTTCCCCTTAGCAATTTCATTAGCACGATTGAACAGCCAATCAAAATTTTGACCAATGAAACTTAATGACAAAATTAACTGCAAAAAAAACGGGATGAGACAAAGTGAAAGTAGATATGTAAATCCGAATGAACCAATGAGAATATAAATGTCAAAGTATAATTAATTATTTTATATTTAAAATATGCCAATATATATATATTTTTCAAAACCCCCCTGTTTTTGCACAAACCTGTTTAGACATTAGGGATTGGAAGAATCCCGTATAACACGTCTATTATTTAAGACTACCAGCCACTCTTGCCTTTTTGCTTCTGATACAGTAAAGGAAACTTTGGTACAAAAAGTGTACCCATTGCAGGGTTCAAATCCACGATCACCGGAACACTAGTCCAGCAAACTCTACCCAACTTAGCTTGACAGGCAACTGGGTCTGGCCCACACAACCCCCCTTTTAACCTTTGAGGCAGATCCAAGCATTCTTACTGATTCCAGTAAAGTATACACTGCAGCAGAAAACATTTGTACTGATGAGTAATTATCCGGAAGTCGGTAATTGGTGTCAATGTAAACATTGACCCGACAATGATTTTAACCAACAAGCCCGTTAATTTCATCGCCAGTCAGGATGCACTTTCACAGATATACCATTTTTACAACTTTTTTATTTTTTGTCTTGGAAAGAGCAAATTTTTTGGTATATACGATGTATCTGCAAACCAATGATATATGATTGCTGACAAAAAATCAGATCGTAGATTTTCATATTTCTGTTCGAAAATTAATGTTTTATGGCTTAAACGGTTCTGTTACTAACATTTACTTTACTTCATGTAAGCCATTTCAGGCTGCCAGTGTATGGCTTATCAGTTCATATCAGTACCCCTACTTCATAGGAGATTATTGATATTATTGGAATTTTAACCCTCATGTATTACAAACCTATTTTCTTAGTATTTCTTTTGGTTTAATCAATAAGTCATCAATGTAAAGTTTATAGAGAATTAAATTTCCAATCCAGTCATATAAATTTTATTTTGTTATCTAACAAGGGTTAAGAAAATGCATAAAACATCAGTTTTTGAACTTAGGCCACAACAAATTGATCATTTGTTCTACGGATTTTGCCAAAAAAAAGTAGGAGCGAGCGAGCGAAAAAAAATTACTTTTTTTTAATTTGTGGCAAATCAGAGGCGAGCGAAGAGCGAAAAATTAAAAAAAAAAATTAAAAAGTTTATTTCTTACCAAATTTATCATACAATTATGTTAAGAAATGCTTTTTAATTACAAACAAAGGTTCTCAGTTGTAAATGAAAAGGTTTTGATTGTAACACATGAAAATCTGTCTCAATATTTAACAAATGGCAATGAGATCCAGTGCTTTACTATTAACTTAAATTTAAACATGGATATATTGTAAAGACAACATTCCTCATAGTAATGTGCAATTATTCGAGGACCAAAAAGAAAACTATTGTATTCATTCTGTAACTTACTATCACAAAAAAACATTTTAGCTTAGTAAGAGTAATTCATCATTTGAGCATTTCCAAATATTGGGTCAGGTCTAAATTTGAACCTCTTGAAGCACATGATAAAATTGTAGTGACTTTGACATTGCAGAAGATTGAAAAAGTAAATAACACAGAGAACATTTCTAAAAAAGAAACACTGTGGATTGAATTGCGGGACAACATACTTGAAGCAGTATCAAACAATTCTGCAAATGTGGCACTGGTCATTATATTAGAGCAAGTGGTGGAATAAAGATGTTTCCCTTTCAAGACCTCGCCTTGACCACGAACCTATGGTGTATAGGTCCGTGCCTTAAAAAAGAATAACATGATGGCCTCCATAGCTTCTATGACCGTAAGAAACAGGCCACTTTAATAACAGGGCACTTTAATACATCTCGGTCAAAGAAAACAGTGGATTAGCACAAAGAATTGAGAAAATTAAAACATTCATTTTACTTATAAAAGGTTTCATTTTCTGATTTAACTGATGTTATTTTCAAACTGTATGTGTTATGCACTAGTCAATTGTAACCCCCCCCCCCCCCACCAGGTCCGGGGAATAGCGGGGACTTTCGGTCCTGCCAACCCCGGGTAAATCCACCGCATTCACCCGGCACTGTGGGGCCACCTGGAAGGTTAAAACACGGTTCATTTACCCGGCTATCCCCGGACCTGAGGGGGTTGGAGGGGGGCGTGGTTACAATTGACTGGTGCATAAATACAGAATGTTTCTAAAACATTTACAAGTCCTACTATTTTTATCTGTTTAAAACAATTATGAGTATATAAAAACTGAAAAATGCATTTAAGAATTTAAAAAAATAACTCACGAAAACATGTTCAATGGTTGTACCGTAAGTTGTCTGTCCGTGTATTTTAATCTAAATTTTGAGTACAAAACAATAAATTACTTAAAACACACATAAATAATTATTGCCTTCGACGCTGTGAAACTGTTGTTGTTTACTGAAGACTATAATCCATTGACTATGACACTGATTTTCACTTAAAACGTGTATTTTACATTACAAATACAGAAAGTAACCTGAAAATTAATACCGGAAATGAATAACAACGGTGCGTCCTGCAAAATATTCCCAACAAAAAAAAGACTGTCAACAAATATCGGCTATTTTGCGGTTACCCGGACCTTATTTTGTCCTGACACGAGGAAATTTTGCTCATGAAGAATGTAAAGCATGGAATTACCTTCAAAAAGGCGAAGTCGACGTTGCAGGTTTAAATTCTAAGTAAAAAAAAATCAGAAAATAGAAATTCAGAAGTCAACAAAAAAAAAAAATAATATGCGCGGCCAAATAGTATATGCGGGCGCAAAAAAAAAGTTTTTTAATTTTTTTTTCGTTTTTCGAATTTTAGGTGCGGCAAATCCGACGAACAAATGATCAATTTGTTGTGGCCTTATATATAAAAATCTGCCATATAATATTTTGTCAGCAGTCTTTTATAACTATAACTGATGTTTCAGAGTACTATTTACACTGCTTTTATTTTGACATTTTATTACATTGCGTTTGCATTTAATGTTTGAAAAAGTCCTCTGAATATTTTCCCCCAAAATTGAAAACACACACACTTTTTTCACCACCAAAGGGCTACATTAAGTGTGTCTTCCCCATAACTTGTAATTAACTTGTAACATAAACTATTAAAGCCCACAAAAAAAGTTAAAAAGAGAATTTGAGTTTATTATATACTAGTACCTATTATAAATCAATACAATCAATGCAATACATATCGCATAATAATGTGGATTACGGAGTGTGTTCCACTTTGCAGACGCCACATCATAACCAGTTTCACTGCGAGATGTTATAATGACATCATAAAAAACCTATATAATGATTTAGTGTGCCTTACAACTGAATGAAAACCAGGCTTATGTTAAAGGTAGTTTTGAAGTAATTACACCCCTAGAAATGAGCGAAAACTTCCTACTGGGTAAATTTTGTCCTAGGAAGTACAAAAACTTTTATCATTTTTGGGGAAATTTCCGAATGTGAAGCCTTGGAAGCTTCAGATATCGAAAACCTGGTGTCGATGTTCCTTTAGGGTCACATTTTTAATCTGGCTTGTGGCAAAATTAATTATTTGAATATAAAATTATGAAATTGGCAAGTTATAGCTGCATTTTTTTTAGTTTTAACACAATTATAGTTTTAAAAACAGTGGGAAAGATGTTGTGTTCAAGAGACTTAAACCTCCACAATCCAATGAAAATATTCCATAGTTGATGGAAAGGAAGCTCATAGGGTACAACTAATTCCAAATTCTTAATGGAAGCCATGAACAAAAGGATTATTAGTACCAGTATTGTGTCAAGATATTTTTTCAGATCTTGATTTCACTAGGTTTATGCCTTGTGAAATCTGGATCTGAAATATTTTAATTTAGATGAAAACAGCCTCCCAGATCAAAACACAGTACAAATAAAAATTTGATATTCCACCTCCATAATCAGTGTCTATACTAAGATGCACAATTTCAGGATTCACCCTACTGATCAAATATCGCTCATATATTTGAAACATGTGTAACGGTCTGCTGTAGCCGGCGGATGTGTGTTCATAATAACATTCCGTTATAAACGGAAGTACGTTCTTAGTACGTATGTTAACTTGGTTGGTAATATGCAAATTAGCTGTGTGAATAGAGAATTTAGTGTATATAAAGACCAGTGGACCCCTTCAGAGTCGAGCATTGCTTTTTTCTGAAGGGATCTGTTGGTGTTTGTTGGTCTCACACGTTACACATGTGTGTGAAAATACTGAAGACAAACTTAAAACCGGTAAATTTCTATATAATTTTGTTTACATTCATTTACTTATTGATATATAAAACTCTGATTGTTCGGAACTTTGTTTTCGCTAACGCTTGGAGTTAACCCATAATGCATATGGTATTTTCCACAATGCTTTTGGATGCATCAGGTATTCCAGGACAGTAAGAAAAAAGTGTATCAATATATCGCTTAATTTCAGTGATTTTCAGAACAATCAGTTCAATATTTTAGCTTATATGAGTTTCTTTATTTTATATTCCAGATTTTGATGATGGATTACACTTAGAGAAACATTTTCGACAGAAATGGCTGCCAACCTGCTGACTGTTGCTAAGGATGATGAGTGTCCATGGCAACCAGAGATAGTTGACTCCAAGACTGATGTGGTATTTGTCTTCTGCTAATCTTATGTCCTGAACTTAAACTAATCTACATGCTCAGTCTGTCTTATCAATGGAATCATACAATTACATATACAGCAAAATATCATCATACCGCATTCACTTCTCAACTAGGGGTTTAGAGTTTAATTTCCGTCATGGGAACGTGTGAGTTTGGATGATGGGTGCCAAGCCAGCCAAGTGGGTTTTCTCAGGTTTCCTCCACAACTCTAGACCACCCTCTCGCGCAACATCGTGCCAACAAAAGTGACTTTACAGTGCTCTAGCTAGGCCTAAATAGCAAGGTGGGACACCGGCTGCCCTTTTCCAGCACCGTGCTGCCTCTTTACTACACTCTGCTGTGCCCTTTTGTTTGACCGAATCAATTTTCAGAAATAAGTAAAAATATTAAATATACATGATTAGGTGACTAAAGTTAAAATCACAGCTAAGGTATTCATAACAAACTATTATTATTGGAAAGAAGTTACAACACATACACAAAAGAAATTGAACATTGACCCATGCAAGTGCCCCATTAAAGCCCGTGTAATGAACATCACAAGTGCCCTTTTTGACCTAGCAAACCCTTGCCTTGAGCACTGCTAATATAACTTTCTTCAGTCATTGTAAAATAAGTATAACTAAAACTAAAATATCAAGTATTTGGGTTTTGTAAGGTATTATCAAAAATGGCATTGAATTCTTACCCTTATGAAAAAATACATAATATAGGGATTTTGAGTCAAAATGGTGCTTGTACTATATGATTTGTAAGAGGTTCCCATAGTGTATAACATCCATATAAATAATGATGTTGTTGATGTTTTCAAAACATAAACCATTGAGTATTAAGAAATAATACGATGAAATAGGAAACTTCATTTAAATGTGAACTTATGCATCAAAGCTAAGAAAATGTTTAACAAGTAATGATAAAATACTGGTACGGCATTTTCAAAAATAATTATATACTCATTTTTTTTACAATTTTCCAAGCATTTATACATTGTCCAAAACTTGTTTGGTGAAAAATAGCATTGGATTTCAATATCTTCAAGTTAAGTTAACAGGTATATATGTAAAAACAGCATTTCCGTTGATAAAATGGCTCTTGGGACAAAAAAAGAAGAAACAAATACTCTTTTACTCTCAAATGCTTGCTTTTGGTAGTTAGTATTGACACTCCAGTTTGCTTCAAATTTGAAGTCTGGAGAGCCTTCAAAAGCCTGTTTTGCTTCTGCAGCAGTGTACTTCACCCTTTTTGATGCCCATTGAGGGCCGTCCCCAAAACCCCGTCAGCGAAATGGTTTCAGCCCTTCAGCTGCCCGGGCAATCACATCACTGTTATCTATATATACATGTATACATAGATATATATGTATGTTGTTGCAGCCCTTCTTATCAGATATCAAAACCAAATAACAGTAGGTTTTTGTTTTGTTCTTTAAGACATTGGAACCTATGGACAGCATTCTGGAAGAGTCCAGTAGTGTGTTACCAGGGGCTGTTGCCACGGTGATGTCCGATGGCGGGGTTAGTCCTGGAACATCAGGACCTCAAATACTGGAGGCTTGTGCAGAGGCGATGATACAACACTCCATAGAAGGTAAACATGAGAATGGAGGAATGGATCATAGTTTTGGTGTTTCCTTGTAGTATGATCACTCACGCATTATTCTGCAAATCATTTGCTAAGGTGCTTCTTGGGAAATTTGCAAAATCATGAGAGACGTTCTTACTGCATGAATACACATATTCTTGTATTCACATCTTACTCCACATGTTTGAATTGTTTTTAGTATCATATATAAACTTATTTCAAGTAAAATTTAGGAGTGAAGTCTGTAATTGCCATCTTTCTTATGTGAAAAGAAATGGCAGATATTCAAAATGTCACTTATCATTGGTCAAATGATGTCACACTTGTCCTATCAGAGCGCAACAATGAATTGAAAAATGACTTTCTTAATAACACTGACAAATTTCGTGCAAACTGAGTGTCAATTTTTATAGAAAAGTCTAGGGCAATGTTATTATGAATGTTGATTAAGACAACAGATTAGCCAAAAATTTTAGAAGGTGATATTTTCAAATATAATATAATAATATCAAATCAAGGTACGGTATATTTCACTCAATCTGATTTTAAAGTGACATACCTGAAAATTTAGGATGCTTTTTTCAGTATTAGAAAGTGACATAAATTATGTTGGTATTTGGAAATTTTTCTTGAGTAGGATTTGAAAATGACTACCTTGATAATATTTTGCTCATATATTTTTATTAATTCCATTTTAAATATTTGAGAGTGGCATACCTTGATTTGCATAACATATTCTGTCTAATTTTAGAAATGGAAAGTGACATAACTCCTCCTCTGTGGGCTGCTACAGAATCTTCCCAGATTGTCATGGAAACCGGCAGCCAATCAGATTCACATGCAGGTGCTTGATTTCAGTATATTTGCTAAATAGATAAATTAGGATGACATTATATTTATAAACTAATTTGCAGCCATTTTTTGTTTTAGGGGGAGAGGGGACAAGCTGTTTTATGGCTGATATAAGTTACATACCCCATGCCAGAAAGTATATGTTATCCAAATTTAAATGTAAACTTTCAAAATAAATTTTATCAAAAATGACAACGTAAGAGACTTTTCTCAAAAAAAGCAATAGTGGATTAATTAATTGCTAATATTTATATGTGAAAATCCCAAAATCTTCATGAACGCTGAATTGGTTGAAATCAAATTAATGTCAAGGTAGTAAGTTTCTCAAAGTAGGAAGAAGTATGATTATGTGGGTTATACATTGTAAGGTCTATCCCAAGGTTAAACATACCTGTGAATAGTAGATTGTAGATTTTCCAAGCACTTTTAGAGATACTTCAGACAAGATTTCAGTTTACAAGTTTGCATGCAGAATTGTTGATGCTTAAGTCTTAAGTTTGGGAACTGTAAAATTACATTGAAGTAACAAATAAATTATACTTAATCTTATTAACAATCATTATTTATTTCTGCACTCTGTGATGTGTCAAAGAGATGATGTTTTCTCTCTTTTTCCAGGCTTTGTCAGACCAGGTTCCCACAATAGTCCCCAGGTTTCTGCGATTTTAACCCAAAATATTGCGTATTGTGATGACACGATTACAAGAGAAATATCGCCTGTGGTTCCCATCTCCAGCAATTTAACACCGATTGCCACAGATATCACTCACAATCCTCTATTTTGTGACATCCCCGCCTCTGCCCTGTCACCGATTGCTGGCAATATTCCAAATGCTGTCACTTACTGTGATGATGTTGTTCCGTCAGATATGGCTGCCAATTTTCGTAACTATATGACACATTTGTCACAACTGTCGCCTGAAAATGATAACAGCCGAACCCCTCTGCTGGATCCTCAATCTGGAGTTACCCGACTTCTTCCTGGGAACACTGCAAACTGGGCCGAGGAATCAGTGGATATGTGTTCCTCAGACAGTGAATCAGAACCGGATTGCGGACTTGCATGTGAATTTGGTCAGAGCAGGACACATGGTCGACAACCTGCTAGATCTCATCGTACTAGACATTCAGAGGATACCAGTTATGATTCTGTTGGGCCGAGTTTGGGACATTCGCGTCGTAACCCACATTTTCCATATGAATCGTGTTGCCTGGAGCGATACACCACGAGAAGCATGGCACGACCGATCCGAAGATCCAATGTATGATTCACTTAATCCTTATGCTCTTTTCAATCTGCCAAAATCAAGCCAAAGAGGGAAACGCAAGCAGAAAATGCACTCGTGTACGTGCCGTTTAAGGGGATCAGATCGTAGAAGTAATGATAGTGAATTGATTGGCAGGGCTAATTCTGCAAGAAACACAGGCGCATGTGGCATTCAACAGCAGGAGAATGTTGGTGGTTTTTATGGTCGGGAGAGCCCAGTTATTCAGAACTCAGGACTTACTGAAGGATTCTTGGCAAATGACCGATATGCACAAGCAGGCAATACGAGTCCACAGCCTTCTACTAGTGGGTTGGTAGGGAATCGGTTAAGTCATTCTAGAAATAATGGACACTCCAATTCCTTGCCCATTTTTTCTACCCATGAAAGTATGGATACTAATAGCGACTCTGGTGAATCGACCGATACTGACGTGAATATCATGTCTATAGATCACCAACATAAAGATCGCTCTGCAATGAATTATGATTTCAACACTAGTTGCTCAAATTGTGGACGGTCAGACTGCAAGAAACATGGTCACCATGTGGATAACCAAAGTTCCTATATTTGCAATAGTTGTCGTGAAAATTCACTTACTCATGAACATGTCGGAGTCATACGCCCTAAAGCAATAAAACTGGAATCGGGTCAAAAATACCACAAGTGTGAACCGACCCATTCCGAGTCCCGCCAAAGCAGGAGCAGACCTTTAGGGGCTGAAAACAGACATAGTTGCACATATCATGCAGAAAATCGGAGGGAATCGGTGTGTTCTCATCAAAATGACACATTTCCAACCTCGGAGAATCAAGTTCTCGAACTTCCTATGCCAAATGATTCCTTAAATCATGCACACCCTCAGGCAAGTGTGAATTCAGACAATCACTCCAATAGTCTTCGTGAAAGCGATGTGTTACCATCAAAATCAAAATCTCTTAAGGAGATTCAAAATAGTGTGATTAAGGAACATATAGGTATTGGGAAAACAAAGAAAACACAGACTGCTGAAAATGCTGGAACAATTCAGTCAAGAATTGATTTGACAGGAGCGGAAAATGAACACAGTAGAATCAAAAGTGATCAAATGAGTTTACAGCATGGTTTTGACAATCGTGGAACGAGGTCGGAATCCCCGATAGTTCCAGAAGTAAGCCTGCCATAAGCCTCTGATGATAGTGACATTGAAGTTGTGCGCATTGAGACTAACAGGTTGGTTGTATTGTTTTGAAATTTGTGTTTAGAATACCTGGAAAGACTTGAGGTATTGTCATAGCCTTGGTGTTGTTGTTGGCGTTGTCCATTCCTTTTAAGGTTTTAGATTTTACCACATATAATAACAATATAAACACAGCTTTTAAGAATAATTGAAAGTCCTATGAATTTCTTACATTTGGTAATAGCTATAATAGCTGGATTAAGCCTCAGAAATTGTTTGAACAAGTTTAACTTAACAATTGCAGACCTCCAAGAAGACGGCAGGACCTCTCTAGTCGAGCAACTGTCGTTGTTGATCTCACTGAGGGTGATTGTGATGACCCGAGTATCCTAGCAACCGCAGGTGCTCCCAATAGCCTCACTCCAACATTTGACCTTGACCTTCACCCCGACAACCGTGACCTTGACCAGCAGCTGGAGGAGAGCAGTCGCAGGTCATTGGTGTCAATGGTCAAAGATCACCCAAGGTCAATTAATAGTTGTGCAGAGGTGCGAAATTCTGAAGGAAGTTCAAGGTTACACCCTTTGGAACAAGAGTATCAGTCGTCATGGCTTACACCTTCGGGGTCCTCAAGGTCATCATCAATGAATACAGAGGAAGGTCACCCAAGGTCAAGGTCAGGAAGTATGGAGTCATGTCGTGACCTTTGTCAAGGTCACCAACACTTGCCTGCTCAGGACTTTGTGTGTCCACGGGTAAGATAAAAAAAATTGTATATTATATATTAGTCGATGAATGAAATATAAAAAAAAAAATCAGTACTACACAACTAACAATGACTTAGGCTTTGTGGTGATTGCAGCTATTATACGAAAGATATTTGCATTTTAGTAACCAAGAAATAAATTTATTTTATATTGTCAGCAGACTCTTTCGAAAAAAATCCAAAATGTTTTCGGTCCAAAATCTTATAAAATCTTCTTTCCTACAATGTATGTTTTACTCCCTTAAATATCAAACCTCAAAACATAATAAAAAAAGATAAAACAAAAATTGTGTAATGATAGCTCTTTTTTAACAGGTCATTAAATCATAATGATTTTTAAAACAAACTCGTTAATTACGCAACAACAGAGCTGTTGAGCTAAATCTTAAAATTGTTTGCTAATAAGTGACATACTAATTAAAGGATGTCATTGTTAATCCATGAAAGCAATGAAATTCCGCAATAATTAGCAAGGTGTTGACTGGGCCGTGACTGCTTGCCCTAATCATCGGATTTGTTGTCGCACCAGCAGATGCGCTTGATTTATGACAGTGACAGAATCGATTATCATGCAGGCTGCATGGGCAGTGCTTACGTCATTTTAAGAAAATATTTTCAAGAAAAAAATCGTCTCCATAAATTCGCCACTTTTGCGATTTTGTCGCAACTGGCGACAGTGGCGAGTGCCAGCAGGAACCCTGTCATTCCATAAAAGTTCTGATCTGATTACTTTGCTAAATGATCATCTAATCCAATATAAAGCAGAGACAACAGGGACAAGCCCAATTTTAATCTAACTGTTAAACATATATATGGCCTCATGTCAAATACTTACAATTCTTGGATTAAATCTAAACACCTGTTTCTGTACATTTTACTTAGAATAAAATTACTAATTCAAAAATTCCAGCATGGTCCTCCATGCAACCGGTTGAGTTGTACCCAACAACCCCTTTGTTCCCATGGCAACCAGATGAGGTCACCTGACGTCATGTGTCACCCTCTGTCACACGTCCACAGTATTGGGCATATCGAAGGTAAGATTGGAAATCTTCTACTTGAAATTGTATCTGTGCTGTACATGAATTTTGGTTACATTCTACTAAGTTGGTAAATTTGGTCTCAACCAGCACAGTAAAGGTTTATTCTCTAATTGTTTTTTAATTGACAAAAACTGACCAAAAAAGTTTTTAAAAACTCCAAATTATACGAAAGCCTGACCCACCCAATGATTTAAAAGGCTACAAAGGTATTAGATTTTTTTTTTAGTCTAATTTATTATAACCAAATAAAATAAGCTCTACGCGCCATTTTCAGGCATTTTGCTTCATTGAAACTTAAGTGACCTATTTTCAACATTATCATTAAATGCGCAACTTGTCAAGTTATGGGAATAGAGCTCCATCATCACTTGTTTCGCTTCAGGGTCAAGAGGTCATGCAGGACATAATATTGGTCACCATGACAACCATGTACATAGAACTGTATCATGTAAGTGCCGAATTGTTTTCAAATAAAAAAGGGGGCAATACTTACTAAAAGAAAAAATATCCGAAGAAATAAAAAAGCGCAAGGTATTTCTGATTTACTAAAACCACATATGCAGGGGCGTAGTTGCTTATGCCAGTAATCTAACCTGGGTGACTGACTTCCCTATACTCAGTTCTGCATTGAAACGGTTAAGCTCCTTCAAGGTTTATTTGTTTACAAATTCTGTATAAAAAGGTCATGAATTTAAAACCAAGCAAAGTATTAATTAACCAACTAACCTATGTTTACCAATGAATAATTACCAGTTGATTGAAACTAACATTACACAAATTGACTCACTTAATAAGAAGTGACTACAGCATATCTGGATTATTGCTTGAAGCTAAAACTTATCTTCTGTCAGAGTAAATTATTACTGTAATTTCATTCCTATTTTTGCAGGCACCTGCCAGAGAGGGAGCAGTGGAAGATCAGCCTCCCATGCACACAGCCGCTTGACAGCACCAGTCCCCTCATCACAGCCAAAAGAGGGCCAAGCAGTCACCTCAGCACACTCCAATATGCCAAAATCACAAAACACTACCCCCCTATCTCAGCAGTCTTCCCGGTCTGGTCATTCTATGGAGCCCGAAAGTGGTCAAGCCCCAAGCAATGCACATAAACAGCCTGCCAGTAACTCTAGCTCAAACTCGCAAGCTCCAAACAACCCCCTCCCCCCTAGCTCAGTGCCCCACCCATATCACCAATGTTTTGGTAATGTCCACTCCCACCACCCTCATCACTCAACACGGGCATGGATTGTCAACAAGCGCGCCCCACCCGGCAGTTCCACAAAGCATGCCAGGTTTTAGTGGCCCCTCAGGGCATGGCGGGGCGTCTTCTGTGCAAGCCCCTAACCCCAACATCCACCTTACCAATCATGGCTCTCATCCAACCCACCCCCATACCAATCATCCAAACCACCCTCCCCATCCAGCTCATCAAGGGCACCACCCCCACTAAACTCACCCCCACTCACATACCCAAGGCAGCCCCGCTCCCACCCCACGGCAGAGAGCCCATATACACCACCACCATTACCACCCAGCTCCCTTCCACATTCCCCCAAGTCCATTCCCCACATTTCACAACCAGGGTAGACACCATATCGTCAGGCCCATACATCAGGTAAAATTGTCTCTAGTTATTGTTTTATATTTTTTTAAAGTTAACTGGTTTCTTTTGATTGTAACTTTTGTTGTTTTTTATATTGACACTCAAGTTTTCTTCAAATTTGAAGTCAAGAGAGCTTCTCAAAAGCCAGTTTTGCTTCGGCAACAGGGTGCTTCATCCCCTTTGGGTGCCTAAAGCACAGCCAAACCCTATTGCAAAAAATAGTTTGAGCCAATCAGCTGTCAGGTCAATCACATCCCTGTTTAGGTTGTCTGCCTTTAACAGTAGTGGATTGAAATATTTCAGAATGCTTTCATGGTTGTCAGAATGCAAAAACTTGAATTCATCTGCTATTGTGCGTTTTTAGCTGGTCTGTTTTTCGAAGAATTATAATTGAGGTATTTTCATAGCTTTTGTATTGTAATCATTGGTTTCTGTGCTGTCTAGAGAAACAATAATGTTTACTATAATAAAAAAAATCTGCAAAGAAAGTGGGCGTAATTATGACTTAATCTGATACTACTGGCTAAAATATGTGTTCAGTAATACCCCTCTGACCAACTTGAACCAGTGCTTCAATTATGTATACAACCTACCATGTGTTCTATCAGGTGCCAGCTCCTCATCCCCACCAGCATCAACAGTTACCTCCTCACCAGGACAACCTTAGAATGCTAGACCTGCTCAGAGCTCAATTTCAGCATGCACAACTTGTGCAGGGCTCAAACCTTCTGCAGGTAATATAAAAGTTGTGTGAAGCCTTACTTTAAGTCACCAATGTGTTGTGTAGCCTTCCCAACCAGGGCAAGCTTAGAATGCTTATCCTCCTGAGCTCAATTTCAACATACAGAAATTATGCAGGGCTCTAACCTTCTACAGATAATCTTAAAGTGGTGTGTAGCATTACTATAAGTCAATGATAAGTGGTTTGTAGCCTTCCCCACCAGGACAACCTACGAATGATAGACCTGCTCAGAACTCAATTAGAACATGCACAACTTGTGCATGGCTCAAACCATCTGCAGGTAATCTTTTAGTGGTATGTAGCCTTGTTGTTTTACACTGTTTTTCTAGTTATCAACTACAATACTGTAGCTTTAGGTCATCAATCAGTGTAGTGTAACCCTACTTATAAGGACATATCTATGATATTGGTTTAATGGTGTGATACCTTGCCTTCATGTGAAGTTTAGTGTTGTCTTACTGCAATCACAAAAATAGTGTGATATTGCCATGTGGCACACAATTGGCAACTGTTGCACTGCATTGTCTTCTCCAGATTCCACCACACTCGCTTGTTGAGACACAGCCGCCAATGGCCCACAGCCAGACAAGCTGTAGCCTGGACAGCGCCCCCAGACCTCCAGCCAACAATCAGCACCCCCAGAGGTAGATATCATGGGACTTACGGTCACTTACCATTAAATCATTTGTTTGAGGGAAGGATTCACATGGACACATAGACTTGAAAAGTACTTGAATTTTAGGCTGCTGGATGAAATCCTTATATTTGCAAACAACTCCTTTTAACAACTTTACTTTTACTTTTGCCTTGAGAACTGCTTGAAAAGTGCTTGTATTTTTGGAAATAGTCCTTTCTTTGTTCTGCTCCAATAGAAGGGTCTGAAGTAAAAATGGTTCATAAGTACAAACTCTTTTGATGTAAGTGGACGCTAAGCTAGTAACTAGTATTTTCATTAATTGCTATTATTGATAGTTTTTGAAAATATGAGTTATTTTTATATTTTCTTTTTTAAAATAGTCCTTGGAAATCAAAAAAGGCCCTTCAAAACTCGACTTGTTTGCCAGTCTTGCTCTATGAACCCTGAATTTTAAATCATCAGAACTGGTAATTTCCAATAATGTCATGGTTTCCAGTATTTCCCTCATGCCACACGTCCAAGTATTTTTCCAGTCATGACACACATATCCTAGTATTTCCCGTCATACCAAATGTCCCAGGTTTCCCATCATGCAACATGTTCCAGTAGTTCCCATCATGTCACATGTTCCAGTATTTCCCATCATGCCACATCATCCAGTATTTCCTGTCATGCCATCTTTACTTGTTTTGTGAAACATGCCACATGTTCCATTAATTTCCTCATGTTTCAGTATTTTCCATCAAACCTTTTGTTGTAATATTTCCAACCATTCTACATTTTTGTGTGTTTTGAAAGATGCCACAATTTTCAAAAGGCAATATGTCCGTGTATTCCTGTCATGCCATATTTTCATGTGTTTTCAAAGAGTGTGTTTTCCAATTTTTCAACATGTTCCAGTTCTTACCATAATGCCACCATTTCATGGGTTTTCAAGTATGCCACATTATCCAGTATTTCCCATCTTTTGAGATGTTCAAGTAATTCCCATTAAACCATGTGTTCAAGTATTTCCCATCTGTATTGCAGCACGCCACAGGGGCAACACCAGCACCTCCATCACCACCTGCACCACTACCACCATGCCGGCGTGCCCAGGCTCCGCCACTTTGCTGCAGTCCCTGGAGTGCACCACGGGGTACCAGTTATTGTGAGCAGTTTTATCTTTCTGTCAAATTACTGTTCATTTTCATGGATTTGTTTTATAGAAACTGAAGGACAAATTAATGATTTTTTTATTTAAACAAAATATCAGATCAAGCTTAGCAGTTTTAATTACTGCTCGGGTACTTGGCAGTACGGGGGTAATCAAAATAATTCACTATTTTAAAACTGTAATCTTTTATTTGCCTTTGATTTCTTCGTCAGAAATCAACATTTTAATCATTGATCAGGCAAATTTTGATCTATATTTAGCCAGTAACTCATGTTTCTTATAATAGGGACGATCCCCAAAGTGTTCTATATATAGCTTTTTACACAATTTTCTATTTATAGCAATCATTCCCAGAGTGCCGGATTACAGTTTTTAAACAAAATGTTGATCCGTATTCAGCCGATTGAATTTGTTTCTATTTATAGCGACCATTCCCAGAGTTCCCTGCTGTGCCTGATTTCCAAACATTCCCTCCAGTTCCTCCTTCATTTGGCATGTTGCCAAGAAATGTCCAGATGCGGCTACAGCTTGGAAGAATGATGTTTAACCCACACAGGCCTCCAACTTATGAGGTACTTGTTATTAAACTTTCTCATTAAAGGTACACTCATTATTAGTAGGGTGAGACATGATAATGAATTTGTGCGAAATGCGATCACAACATTTGTTTTTTGATAGAACATCATCAGAAGTTTAAGTAAGAGATGTATTGTTAACAATTAATTAAAAAAAAATATGACAGGACATGCCCTTGTTTTCCAAAGGGCAGTAGTAATGCTGTTGAAATTAATGATTTTAGGCTAGGATTTACTAAAATAAATGTTAATGTCTATGTCTTGTTAAATTGCCACTGCTAGTTAATGTTGCTATGTTACTGTTATGTTGATGTCAATGCTGTGTTAACATTATTGAACATTATGTTACAGGAATTGCTTCATCTGGAGGAGAGACTGGGCAATGTTAATAGAGGAGCCAGTCAGGATGTCATAGAACAGTACACACTGCCACACAAATATAAGAAAGTACGAGTATTAATTGTTTAATATTTACAATTGTCTGGTGTATTTTTAGCTTGCCTTTGTTGTTGTTTTCATTGAAATAACCAAGGTTTTGTTATAGCTGTTTTGTCATTTTCAGCAGTTGCATTTTCATGGTGCAAAAACTTTACTAATTGGCCATACCTCAAATGCAGTTATAGTTATCAGTATGAAACTTGGTACACACAACCATTTTGGTAGACTTTCTCAAATATTTGTTGAATTTTGCTCCAGGATGTTATCAGATATTGGGCCAATTGTTCAGAACTTTTTTAACTTTCAAATCTTTATTGCTCTGGAAGTTTAATGGATACATTTGTGATCAGCAGTATTTTAAAGCAAAATTTGACACAGGGTTTCAGATGTACTAAATGTTTTATTTTTTTAAACACTGAGGACAACATCAAATAAATCAAGGGTTAAAACTTTACAACAATCTTCCTAACCACGTTGTTAACATTAACAATATTCTGAACATTCTGCCAATGAAGTTGTGTGTTGGTATCTGCTTCATATGTTCAAGTTTAATAAGAGAAAATAAATGTTTATTTTGAATGAACTGGAAAGTCTATGATGTTCTTAAAACACATAAGAATTTATTCAGTTCCTTACTCATTGGTCAATTTTAGATTTAGATGAATCCTTATTGGTCCATTTGAATATGGGCTGAATGCTGATTGGTTGATTATAAATACAAATTCATTTGTTCATTGAGTCAATCTTTACATGCACCTTGTGTTGTAGGTCATTAATTTAATATTTTTTTCAAGTGGATAGTTTCAATTTTAACAATTAACACCTGAACCAATATATTCTAGCACCCAAATATATTAGCAATAAATTACAAGTTAATACTTGTAAAATTAATGATTCTCAACCTCTTTAACAATAAATATTATTTTTATTTGCAACCTGTTATCATGTACTTCTACAAATAGTGTTTTGTAACGACTGTATCATAAAATTATAATATTGATTTTTTCATACATGTAAAATAAGTGTTTCGTAACCTCTTACTCACTAAATCACTTTTTCAGGTGAAGATTATCAATGAAGATGAGGAAGATGACTCCAACCATATGGAGAAATGCACGATCTGTCTTAGTGAGTTTGAAAATGACGAGGATGTCAGGTCAGTCATTTTTGTCTGTTTTTGTTCATTAGCTTTTCTTGGGGGAGGGGTTTCAAAGGAAAACAGTTGAGGTATTGCCGAGGCATTGGCACTGGTGTTGATGGTGCAAAAAGTTTGAAAATATCCTTGGCCTATTGTCAGCAGGGGTTTGCATTCATTCAAAATAAATCCAGGTATTATAACAGCTTTGGTGTTTGCGGAGTCTGTGTTTAAAATTCTGCCATTTTTATTTTAACCAATATTTATGAAAAAAACTTAACAGGACACTTTAACAATGATTTATTTTCTAATTTTACACAATCACAACATTAAAAAAACAACACTTTTTTATCATATTCCTCTATAACCATTTGTCACCTACTGAAAAAGATGTAACACAATATAAAGATCAGTTCTGTTCTATAAAGATAGGGTTAAGGACTGGGGGTTTTCTTGGACATTTGTTCATTTGGTAAATTTTAACATGAATTAATGGCTAAAAGTGGTCTTGTGGTAAATCTTCCTATCACCCACAAGGTTTTGGGCTCGATCTCCACCAGGGGAACATTATCTTGGCCTTTCAAAAAGGACTTGGAACAGTTTTAATTTGTATAATCATTCAAATAATAACATTTTTCAGGAGACTGCCATTTATGCACCTTTTCCACATTGTGTGTGTGGATCAATGGCTGGGAATGAACAAGAAATGTCCGATATGTCGGGTAGACATTGAAGTGGGCTCCAAGGACCATACAGGAGCTACTGGGGGTTCTTCTGAGTGCTGATTGGTGGATTTAAACTGGAGCTGAACTCTGATTAATGGATTTAAACTGGAGTTAAATGCTGATTGGTGGATTTGAACTGGAGCCTAGTGCTGATAGGAGCTGAATGCTGACTAGTAGATTTGAACCTGGGCTGAATGTTAATGAGTTGAATTTAAATTGAGCAGAGCTCTAATTGGCAAATTCGAATATGACCAGTATGTAGTTTATTGATGTGAAATTAAGCTGATTGTTAATTGGCTGATTTTGCATTTAACAAATGATTTGTTGATTGCAAATTTATTTGAATAATGATTGGTTGTTTTGAAGTTTGGTTGTTGGTTTACTGATTGGTTGATTTTAACTTGCAGATGTGAGACTCAACACGATTAGAATATATGAATGTTGCTTATCTCCTAATAGATGATTATTGCATTAGTATTTTATGGAATTTTTCTTAGAGAAAAATACAATAAACTGTAAAAAACAAAACAAAAAACAATATGGCATTGTTTGCTTTTCAATGTAAATTCTGTATTCTCAAAGTTATTTGTTAGAAAGGAATTATTGTGTTAGTGCTTTAATATCTTGCTCTGGGAGAGGTGGTGTAAACATAAGCTGAACGCTGATTGGTTGGTTCTATATTGAATTGCTTGCTTATTGGTTGGTTTGAACTCGGAATGTTTTCTGATTGGTCCATTTAAATTGGTTTTGTTAGAAAATTTAAAAAGTTTTGGGGGCATTTTTTCAATATAAGAGGGGTTGCGAAACACTTTTTGTACGGGTATGTGTAAGTGTGGGTTTGTGCATTACGCCATCCAGGTATGTGTACATTGTTCACATTTAAAATTTGCTAATTCCAAGACAAAAAATAAAAAAGTTGGAAAAACGGTAAATCTGTGAGAGTGCAGCTTGGAAATCATTGTGTCCAATATTAGAGTATGTTTGCATTGTTTTTATAAAGCATTAATTTTTAGATCAGAACAGTTTCCAATAGACAGAGCAAGTTACCATACAATAAGTAGCTTGTGGATAAATTGCAATACCATTTCAATATACAGTCGAAACCTGTTAGCTCAATATCCCTTGGCTAAATTTCTTCAATGGCTCAAACTTTTTACTCTTTGTAAGCATTCCCTCTTGGCATGATATTCGCGAGGCTTGAAGTAATATGGCTGGTCCCTGGGATATCGAACCAATGGGTTGCAATATTATATATTTATGAATCCTACTTATTGCACGGTAAGCTTAACAATATTGTACAAAATAAACTGAGAAGCCCAATTCTAGTGATCAAAATTATAAATAACTTGTGGTTTGAATACTTTTAAAAAGGTCAGGTACTGGATGCAGTAACTATTACAGTTACATAAGTTAATAGACAATGATTTATATGCTAAAAGCAGGGATGATTACGTCAAAACTTAATGCTGAAAGTAGGATTGAGAGACTATTGTACAGTTATAAAGATATTTATTTTCTGGAAATTGTATTTCAAATAGAAATACCTTGAAATACATATAAATGCCTTAGATAAAAGGGTTCTAAACCCCTTAACCCTTCTTTGGGCCTTTTTAGAATTGGAATTGTTGGTAAGTATGATTTATACTACTGGGTCTAAACGTATATGATGTATATAATTGTCTTCGATTCAGTTTTGAAAGCTGATGACCATCATTGATAACATCGTCTTAATATTTTGTTTCAGTGCCTGACCCTACTGATAACAAACCGAGTATTCAAGAGGTCTCTGGATTTGTTGACCAATGAGCAGAGTACTCGTATTATCTTCAACTCCCTCGAAGGAAACTATGACTTATGTTTGCTGGGTACTTACTTATAGTTTATTCTAATTTATTTTTTCTCAATTGTACAGAAGGCTTGTTATGAATCAGAGTCTGTTTCCTGGGTAGTAAAGTTATGGTGTCCATTTTAAGGAGCCATGAGAAGGTACCCCTAGGGGGATCAAACCCAGTCCTCTTGGGTGCTAGGCTGACACATATACCACTAGAGCACTCTCACCTTGGTGGGAATCAAACCCGCAACAGCTTGGGTGAAAGTTGGACACCTATACCACTAGACCACTCTTACACTGGGTGGGATCTAACTAACTTAGAATTCAGCTTCATTAGCTGATACATTGTCAACGCAAAATCAAACTCGTTGAGTGTGTATCGAGTGAGTGGCAGTAGGCGGACCTTTAAACACCCGTGAAAGTTGAAATTCTTAATGATTAAGCCTAGCACTTAATGATTGCCTATCTGCAATTTCATTGGCTGAAAATGTAGGTTGTATTCTAAATTATTCTAATAATGTTGATGAAATGGTTTCAATTCCAGCGAACATGATTCATCTTGGTTACTCCGAACTCGAAGGACTTGTAGAAAATACAACCAGTTTTATGGTGAGTTCAATAGTTTGGTTTTAAAGAAAAATAAGTAATTTCACCCTAAGGCTTAACTGATATTACTAGTTGATTCTGTCATACTTGATAGTGATATAATTGTGGATTTGAACAGTGTTTTTAAGCTTTGTTTTAAATATTGACCACAATCCACAATATTTTGCATTACCGGGGTAATCACTTTATATACAAAGAAGGTAACAAACCAGTTTTGTGGGTGCCTCACAACATCTTTTTTTAGCTATGCTTATGAAAGAAATACATCAAACAGTGTTTACACTATGTTTACATTGTTTTTGTTAGATGGCATGAAAACTATTCTCATAGGAAATTGTCAATCAAGGCAGCTTTGCAGGGGATGAGATAGAAGTTTTAATGACATGTGTGCTTGAGTTTGGGTAATGATCAATGAATCCCCTTAAAGCTTTCTACAGCTTTTAACTTTGTCATTTGAAAAGCAAATTCAGTGTGATTGTTTGGGTGTTTTGTTTTCAGACAGTGCCGATGCGTTTGCTGGACAAATGTAAGCACTATGTCCAGAACAAGAGGTCCAACCTAACCCACTGGCATCCGGTACTTGGATGGTTCTCCCAAAATACCGACCATGGGTGAGTTCTGGCCCTTATTACTTGAAACATCTTAAGTCCCTTATATAGAATCTTATATCCATGGCAGCTTTATACAAGGTACCAACCATTCAACCTACTTAAAAACCAAGTAAGATAACTGTAATTTACAAATTAGGGCCCTTTACTATTTGGCTAAGAAATTCATGTTACGGTTTTGCATGTCACCACATTTAAGTCAATATTTAGCAAATACATCATGTATTTCATTGAAACTTTATTGACAGACTCCCTACCATTCAACCTTCTTAATAAATCAAGTTTGATAACTTTATTTTTTTATATTTTATAAATTTTACCCCTTTATTATTCAACTTAGCAATTCTGATTAAAGTTTTGCATGTAAGCACATGTAAGTCAATAACTCAGCATCTACTTATTGTTTTTTTGCATTGAAACTTTTAACAATCAAGGAGGATAACTCTGTCTTGCATTAAATTCAAATTTTGCCCCTTTATTATTTCACTTTAAAATTCTGGTTAAGGTTTTGCATGTAATTTAATTTTACTGTGATCCATGCATGTTTCATAAAAACTTTGCAATCCTTAAACTTAAAAGCAGCGGAGTAGTTGAGCATGCTTTCTCTGTGACAGCTTTTGTTATAGAGTATATAATAATAGGAATACAAATTTGTGCATCGTTGGGTCAGATATTATTTTACCACACAGCCGGATTCATTGAAAATGCCAGTCAGGTGTTCAAAAATCCTCTGTTTTGTAGGTTACATGAAGCAATGCCATTCGTTGTAAAGCAGCTGCAGATCCTGTGGTGTAACAAGATGATCCGGCTCCTCTTTCTCGAGCTGATTGAGTATGTGGACCATGCTCGATCAGTAGAACTTGCCAGGAACACTGGTAAAGAGAAAGGTATGAAATAGATTGAGATGAAACCATTTAATATATATTTAATAATGATTCATGAATGGCGTTGCCAATCAATTGAGATCATTTATCAGATATTGAAGAACAAAGATATAAGTGGATGATGAAGTTCAGAATTAGTCCTGACCTCAGGATTGAGAGCTTTCAATTTCAGACAGTTGCAAAGTTTGTACTTCACTTGACATTTGCATTCATAATAGTATGAAGTACCTTGAAATTGATGTAAATGGCTTTGGAAAAAAAATCAACAGAGGTCTAAGCCTCATTAAGGGACTAGACACCAGATGGTCCCAAATTCGGCAAATACAGTATTTCTTTAAAACAAGCCTAGAATTGTCAAAATTATGAGCAAGTTTGAGGCCGATTATATGCCACTTAAATAATTAAAAGAATATTTTGTCCCTGTCTCAGCTGAGTTTACTCGAATAAATATAGCGCATAATGGTTTCCCAGTTTAAAGTGTGTTTATTCATATCAATTTTTTATTATCTATAATTCAAAAAGGTTTTGACAATTTCCTTTTTTTCTTGAAATAATATCATCTGGTGTCGAGTCCCTTTAATCCTACTTTGAGCCTGAATCCCTTATACTTCATCTAGATTTTCAGGAGTGGGTTTTTGGTCCATCACTAACCATAAAATTACAATGGGCTTTATGGACTTGCGTAAAATAAACATTGAAATATTGAATAAAGTGTGTGATTTTTCATAGATAACTCAATGTAAGATTGAAATTTGAAACAAACATGTTTTCTTTTGTTCTATCCCTTAATAGGATATAAAATGTTATTTAATTGTAGTTTATCTGAAATGCATGCCAAATTTTTATTTTGGAATTAACATTGTTGAAAATTTCATGCAGTCCTGTGCAGTCTCAAATTTCAATCAACTTATATTTTACTGATAAATATCTTAAAACATCCGGAAAAGATATAGAACTGTAGTAATATACATGTAAGCACTGTTATACTCTTGACAGAAGGAAAGTAAATATTCTTTTAAATATTTAACCCAAAATATAATGATTCTCTCAGGGATTATAAAGAAAGCCCTGGACAAGGCATCCTCGAGGAATGCTGTGTCCAAGGTGCGTGTGGACAGCGGGATCTGTGTAGCGACGTGCCTGCCATGTGTTCTCTACCAGTCTGCTATAACAACTCTCTCACAACTCAGGCTCGACATCATCAGTGGTAAGCAATTATGTAATAGATGGCACAAATTGCTATGTACATCTAGCTGGGAAACAAACTCGCAACCTCTTGCTCTAAAGGCAGACACTCCATTATATAGCTATAAAAGAAGTATAAGTCTAGCTCTATATAGGTCTATACATCTTGAGTACCTTGTTACACTGTCCTCCACCGTTTGGAAATTTTTTGGTCAGGTTTTGGAGACTTAAGTCAATTAGAGGCTTATTGTGCAAAGCTTAATATGTTTGGCTTTTAATAAGTTTTTTTTACACATTACTATGTGAACCACCCAGGTTCTATCAAGGCTGTCAATGGCTATATAAAATGGGTCACTAATTTCATTACTACTACTACTACAGTATTTGCCCCTGTGTGTACTTAGACAATATTGCAGGTCTGAGCTACCATGAGATCCTGCTGCGGTACTTGTGGCGGTTCCTGAGTGACCTTGGCCCTGTGTGTGGCCTCAAGGTGTTCCTCGACCTCCTCACTTCCGCCCCAGACTCTACCATACACCCTGTATTCTCCATGCTAACACTCTTCTGTGAGACTGCAGCCAACTACATATGGTGAGTAGATTATAAGTATCTTCCATGGCCGAGAGTGTAAGATATGTTCATCCCAACCGAAGCGTAGGGTGTTTTGCCAAAACGAGCTTTACCGATGTATCCGGAGAACACCCTGCGTGAGTGAAAATAAATGCGTATAGATTGTGATAATTCGTGGATGTAATAAAAATGCGCGCAGTGATTCAGATTATGTTAATAGTCAAATCCTTCTTGAAATAGTTCTGAGTAGAGTGCAGCATTATTTCTTAAATGGAGCGTGAATTTTTTTTTATGGTGCCATTTGAAGCGAGAAATAATTAATTAGGATTCTAAATATTGCCACAAGACAAGGTTTCCATAATACTACAGACGACAGTCTTCAACAATGGAGGTAATGGTGTGATGACAATAAAGGAGTTCCATAAGGGTACCCATATTAAATCCATTGCTCTTTACATTCATAAACTCATGTTAGCTATAGATAACACTTAACTTGTTAACCAAGAGACACAACTCTTATTTAGTTACATATATGCATTTTGTTATATTTGATTTGCATTGTAACATGTATTATGGGCTGGAGGCCTTTCATTGAATAAACTTTCGTTCGTTCGTTCGTTCGTTCACTTGTTTTATGTTTGCCCATGGGCGTGATAAGAATTTCTAGCATGGTCAAATTCTTCTTATTTGAGGTGGAAGAAATGTTATTTTCACTTTTCTGTTTTGAAGAAAAAAATTGTGTTTTTGTGAGAGCCTTTGTTGCATCTTTGTGGTTGGCGATGTGCAAACTTTTACCATGGCCATACTTTATAAATCTTTCAAGATATCCATATGAAATTTTGTATACATGTTGACATTTACAATATGCACTAATATTAATATATATATATATATATATATATATATATATATATATATATATATATATACATATATATATATGTATATAAATATTAACAAGGCCTGTAACTGTCAATTTAATAATCATTCAGTTATGCCCCCAGTAGACTGATCAAAATTATAAACGAGCATTGACATTTTTTTCAAATCCTCTTGCTGATATATTTTTTATTCTTGCTTGCAGCACATTGGACCAGATAGAGATGTTTGAGCAGCAGAAGATGTTTACAGTGGATGATTACATCCGCATGTCAGAGTTCCTTAATCTGTTTGTCTTCAGGACCATATGGGGTGGTCTTATCTGTAAGTAGTTCTAGGGTGTTGGGCAGAGGAAGTAGGGTGGATACTACATCGGCATGTCAGAGCTCCTTAATCTGTTTGTCTTCAGAACCATATGGGGTGACCTTATCTGTAAGTAGTTCCAGGGTGTGGGGTAGAGGTAGTAGGGTAGATACTACATCCGCATGTCAGAGCTCCTTAATCTGTTTTCCTTCAGAACCATATGGGGTGACCTTATCTGTAAGTAGTTCTAGGGTGTGGGGTAGAGGAAGTAGGGTAGATACTACATCCGCATGTCAGAGCTCCTTAATCTGTTTTCCTTCAGAACCATATGGGGTGACCTTATCTGTAAGTAGTTCTAGGGTGTGGGGTAGAGGTAGTAGGGTGGATACTACATCCGCATGTCAGAGTTCCTTAATCTGTTTTCCTTCAGAACCATATGGGGTGACCTTATCTGTAAGTAGTTCTAGGGTGTTGGGCAGAGGAAGTAGGGTGGATACTACATCCGCATGTCAGAGTTCCTTAATCTGTTTTCCTTCAGAACCATATGGGGTGGTCTTATCTGTAAGTAGTTCAAGGGTCTGGGCAAGAGAGAATAGGGAGGGGGTGGATGTAAACTGGAATATTACATCCGCATGTCAGAGCTCCTTAATCTGTTTTCCTTCAGAACCATATGGGGTGACCTTATCTGTAAGTAGTTCTAGGGTGTTGGGCAGAGGAAGTAGGGTGGATACTACATCCGCATGTCAGAGTTCCTTAATCTGTTTGTCTTCAGAACCATATGGGGTGGTCTTATCTGTAAGTAGTTCAAGGGTCTGGGCAAGAGAGAATAGGGAGGGGGTGGATGTAAACTGGAATATTACATCCGCATGTCAGAGCTCCTTAATCTGTTTGCTTTCAGGACCATATGGGGTGGTCTTATCTGTAAGTGGTTCCAGGGTTTGTGTTTATGTAAGTCTAGGCGCAGACTTAAACAACATTTTTTTATTGATATTTGTTACAAAATGTTTGTCAATGATGTTGAAATAAATATTGTATTAGGGTTTTTAACCATCAACATTCTAAAGGTGAATTTTACAATGAAATTCAACTGGATGGACATTCAGTATTCCATATTCAGTTTTGAGTCTTGAATCATGAAAACAAAGCTACTACCTTTCAGCGTTAAGCAGTGCGGTGACGAGCGAGTTGTTCATCAGTGCGCAAGCTCTCCTTATGATTCTTTACGAGAGGGATAGTCGCCACAGATTTACCCAACCCAACCACTGGCTTATTAAGTATGTGCTTTCAAACTGAATTTTATGCCTTGTACTATAATGTTATTAATTAGGTGATTTCATATTGGCCTAGTTATTTGTCCGAGGTTAGCTGTATTTGCCTGAGCCCGAAAGGGCGAAGGCAAATACAGCTGACCGAGGACAAATAACTGGGCAAATATGTAATCACCTAATTAATAAGTATTTTATTAATTAATTATTACCGTTTTGGTTAAAAACATTCTTATAACTTACTTTTAGTTCACATTGAAGCCGTTTTTATCCTTTATTCATTCATGGTGTCTGCTTTTCTAGACTTGACTTTGCTGATTTTGACATGCATCCTTATAATGACATTGCACATACTTATGAATAAAGCACTGTACATTGTAAGGAAGCATGTCTTTTCATCTTATTTTGTAAATCGTTTGCCAAAACGTCAAATGTTTTACCTCCGTTGTCCATTTTGTATGCCATTTTGTCGGCATACAAAATCATAATAGTCGTAAAATCCACTAACGGGTTAAATACAACTGTTATATCAAACCGTACAAAGTGGTTCAATCATTCAATAGGTTAAAGTATTCCAAATAAAGTTATACGAAGCAAATTTTTTTTTTAAACAGTCGGAAAACAGAAAACAAAATGGCTACCTTTAAAAAGTAATTTCCAGCATATTTTTCATATTAGGCGAGTTTTGACAGTCAATGAAAATGGCCCATTTCCCAAACCTTATATTAGGCGAGTTTTGTATCCAATCAAAACAGAGGAAACTCATATTAGGTGAGTTTTGTTGATATTGGCCGAGTTTGGTCGATATTAAGCGAATTCTGGCATATATTGTCTTCAATTGTCTGGTATTGATACCGCAATTGTCTCTGTATCTCGTCAAATAGGTAATAGTTGATTAATATTTGTTATTATTTCTGCCTAATAAACTATTAAGTCTGCAAATTATAAACCTCACAATTTCATTTCACAAGTGTTTGTGCAGTTGTCTCTTTTCTAGCCTTTGGGCATGCTCAAACCGCTAAATAATTTTGTTCAACATAAATTCTTACATGTAATACATGGAGTTTATTTCAACTGTACTTATTTTAAAACCAAAAAAGTCGGCAAAATAAATACCAACCTCCTTAGTGTTTGTACGAATGCCTCTTTTGTACCTTTGCTCATGAGCAAACCACTTAAACTCTGCTTTCAAACTTAATTTCATACTTTTTAATAGTTGGACATTATTTTTGCTTTAAGTCACTAAACCAATTAGTATGCAAAATAAGTCACAAATTTCTTAGTGTTTGCACCTCTCTGTAGCTATGCTCATGTGCGACCTGCATAAACATACATGTACTTTAAAACTAATTATTATTGACTCAATTTAACTTAGGCCTTTGTCTTGGGATTTCCTAATTATTGAATTGGCCTCTCTCTGGTGATCTCATTGGCAGAGACATAAGCGTTAACACTAAAGTATCATTTTAGTAGAAAGATGATTGATTTCACTAGTCATATATATTCGGTTTAATATGAAAACAGCTTAAAACTTGAGCTTGTGAATGAATCACATGAAAGTAATATTTGCTGCTTTTATTCAGCTTAGTTAACTTATTGCTGTATTGTACATGGTAACTCCATGTATATGAGCATCGGTTGTAATAGTGGGTAAAATTTTGTGATTTCTGTGGCGCAATAGAGTTTTCATCTTACTTTCAGGGACATTAAGCCAAGCAGTTTTCTCGCTGAACTGGAAAGGGGAAAGAAGACCGCGCAGTATATAATGCAGAAAATCCCCCATATTATACCATTTTCAGAGGTAAATATGAATAAATATTAAAATATTATTAATCCTCTAGTAAAATAAATAAAATAAGAATCAAAACATCTTGTCAGAAACCATCCATCAAATCTCTTCAAATACTTGATGTGAGGTAGCACTGTTGCATTCTTGTGAGTTATCTTATGGGTTATCAGTGGTCGAAATTAACACAAGCCCGCAAGCCCTGCACTGGTAAAATGACACCAGTCAAAATACTGAATTTTAAATAGCAGGGCTAGTTAAAAAAATTGATGCCGAGCAATAGTATAAGAATTTGGCTTTGTTCATCCAAAAGTATAATTTCGATGACTGGATTATGTTGGCCCTATTGCTTATTAAGTTATTTTCTTTCCATCTTGTTAGGATATTCTAGGGGGTGAATTGTGTACATCCACAGCCATCACCAAACTAAGGTTTTAGTCAGGTCATAAAATGATCAAGCAATAGCATTGCGATGACTGGGTTATGTTGGCCCTATTGCTTTTTTCTTTCCATTTTGTTAAGATATTCTAGGGGGTGAATTGTGTACATCCACAGCCATCACCAAGCTAAGGTTTTAATCCGGTCTTAAAATGGTCAGGGTGCTGTAGAAGAGAGACAGGGTGCTAAGTTCGAAAAAGGCAGTGTTCATTAGGCAGAATTTTTTTAACATTATGAATTTGTCAGAAAATGATCAGAATTGTGTTTCATATTAGGTTCATATTGTGAAATATTAATTTTTTTTATGTATTTACGATCTAATTATTAGTTTTAATCATAACAGAAGAAATATTTGACTACATTCAGCATTCATTTCTATGAAGGCAGAAGGGTGCTCATGTCTGTCTCTATGAGGGCCAAAGGGTGCTACAAAAAATGGCAGGGTACAGCACCCTTCTGAAACTCTTTAGCTTAAACCTTACAAGTATATTATACTCCTGATCAGAGGGTCTCAGTTTCAAACCTTGCTTGATGAATTGAGAGGTACTGGTTTTAACCAAGGAATGGTAAATGGTTCTTTATCACGTTAATTCGCAGGTTTTAAAATGTTTTGTTAAAATGTTACCTGTTTATCCTTGTGATATGAAGTAAATATTTCCTTAACCTTTGTGTAATTGTTAGCGTGTGAAGATATTCCGGAGGTATGTTCAGAAGGAGAGGGAGACACTTGGCCTGTGTGAGTCCGCTAGTGCCACGCCCCAGTCGACGCTCATCACAGTACACCGGAGCAGGATCGTAGAGGTATGGAAGTATCTATAGTTTTAACTTGTCTGTTTTTTCAAAGAAAAGAAAATATCATGGTACATGTATTGTGTTTCCACCATGTCTTTGTCAATGTTTGGTCATCATGGTGCAAAACTTTAACATTGGCCATATTCTAAAAACATTCAAGATATTTAGATGAAATTTGGTATTGGCAAACTCATAAACCATTTAAGATATTAAGATGAAATTTGGTTTATATGTTGCCAGAGCCATACTCAAATGTGTAGCAAGACTCTTAACTCTGGCTTGAGTAATTATCAAGTTACGCCCCTTGTTGACCTAAAACTTCAACAATAGATGAGCGTTCACGTTTACTCAGCAACCTACCATTATTGAAAACAAATTCCATTTTAAAACAGTACGGAGTATTTTTTGTTTTAAAATGGTAATTAGAAAAGAAATGACATTTAAATACAATTTTAAGATGTGTTGCTTTTTGAAAAAGAAAGCGATAATAATTAAAACATAGATTTAATCTGACTCATGTATGAAGTTCAGATAAGTGTATTTTATTTTTAACATCAACATTTTTCAGGATGGTTATCGGCAGTTGGCCCAGCAGCCAGCACGAAGTATGAAAGGCCTGATTCGTGTCAGGTTCATTAACGAACAAGGTCTCGATGAGGCCGGGATTGACCAGGATGGGGTTTTTAAGGAATTTCTCGAGGAAACCATCAACAGAGTATTTGACCCCTCACTCAACCTTTTCAAAGTATGCTGTAAATTTTACGTCTTTTAAGTTTAAACTTATTCTAAAACGATTGTGAAGAAGGTTATATTTACTTAATTATACTAAGTCACTCTCGTTGGCACGATGTTGCACAAGAGATCTTGTGTTGTTGGGGAAACCAGAGAACCTGGAGAAAACCCACTTGTCCAGCTTGGTGACCACTTACCAAACACATGCCCCGAGGTCGCATTGGTGAGAGAGAAGCCAGTGCAACCAGACAAATTTACATCTTATTATATATTGGTAGTGATTGTATTTAACACAATATTTTTCCTGTTTTCAAACAAATGTTGATGAAACAAAGCATTTTATTTTTAAGCTGTATTGAAAAGAATAAAAATATAATTAGACTTATAACAACATGTTTATTGAGGTCTGGTCGATATTCTGTTAGGTCATGGAAAGGGAAACATTTTATATATGATTTTGGGCAATCCCATTGATTGAATAATGCACACAAACATTAATAAGATGTTTCATTTTTGGCCTAAACTTGCTGCTATAATAATAGATGTGAATGTGCTACAGGTCACGAGCGAGCAGAAGCTGTTCCCCTCCTCGACTTCCTACATCCAGGAGAACCACCTCCACCTCTTTGAATTTGTTGGCAAAATGCTTGCAAAGGCTGTTTACGAGGTACATAAAGGCTAGAACATGCAATTATTTGGTGCACTGATAGGTTATAGATGATGTATGTTGAAAATGCACCCTTGCTTATGAACATTATAACCTCAATAACAGCATATACATATTTCATGCAACAGATAATAGATGATACGTGTTAATAAGTGTTAGTGTGAATATTTCTTTACTAGCCATTGAGAATTCGTGAACTGCTAAGTAACCCACTTTATATGTAAATTAATTACAAAACATTAGTTTGGCTGACATTTTGTTGGAAGCCAGGCGATCCCATTGGTTGAATAATGCACATGAACACTAATTAGGATTTACAGTAAATGTTTCAATAACAAAATTATCATTGTTGCGATATCATGTTCATTCAGGG
The DNA here is from genome assembly GCF_026914265.1 of Mya arenaria. Taxonomy (NCBI): domain Eukaryota; kingdom Metazoa; phylum Mollusca; class Bivalvia; order Myida; family Myidae; genus Mya; species Mya arenaria. The sequence goes on along the minus strand of NC_069125.1, from coordinate 11,397,135 downwards.
GATCATAGTGTAGGTTCCGTTTGCGCCGTTCTTCTTGACCCAGATCCTTGGGCATGGCACGAGCTCCACGTACAGCAGCCTGGATGAGCTGCCCTCTCTCGACCCTGACCTGGCTAAGAACTTGTCCTACACAAAGGTACAAACAATTCACCACACAGATTAGTTCCACAAAGCCATTACAATCAACGTTGTTAACATCATTGTTGTCAACTTTCAAATCGTTACTTACTCGATAAGTTAATAGGATTAACTTGTAATTTGCTGTATTTCTAACAATATTTGAGACAACTGTTTCAGTTGAACTTGTTTATATTTAAATATGCAAGCACATCATCAAATATTTCACATTTAAAAGTTAACAACGATGTCGTTTATCAAGTTGTTAACTTTAACAAAGTTCTGAACAATCGGCCCATGGTCACCTAAGAGCCGACTTATCTGGCTTGTTGCAATGACAAAGGCAAATTATTCTACAAGAGAGGCAAACTATTATTTTATAAGTTTTCTTTATGCTTGATGTGATCATAAACTATGAATGTTGGTGAAGAAAGCCTCATACACTTAGAGAATTCTGTGGGGAATTCCAACATTTTCATTTTTAGGTTGTTTGTTTTACGAAGAGAAAAAGTCAAGATGATGTCAAAGCCTTAATGTCATTGTCATGCAATGAATTAACCTTGGTTATGAATCAAAAACTGTTCAAGATATTGAAATCAAACTGATTACTCATGTTGCCAGAGACAATACACATTTTGTAGGAAGGCCCATAACTCAGGCTCTAATCGTTACTGAATTATGACACTTTTTAACTGGAAAAACAACAAGGTAGGAGCGTTTGCATCTGCTTTGTGGTGTGTTTATATATTATCGTTAATCAAACAGCAAAAGTCACCACTATTCTTGACAAAGCTGATTATTCTATGAATAATATAATTGTGTAATATATTATTGTGTTATGCTTATGGGTTTTCATCAATACCAAATCTTTATTGTGAATACATTCTGAGGTCGAATATTAATGGAAAGAAAACTCTATAAATAGCGCATTGCTGTCCTTTGAGAGAACTAGTTGATAAGTGCTTTGATGGTAAACGTGTAACATAATAAATGTTTGTTAGGGTTTTCGTCTGTGCTGTTACTATTTGCATTTCTTTGCAGCATTATGATGGCGATATCAGTGACCTTGACCTGACTTTTTGTTATGATGAGGACATTATGGGCCGCGTGGAAACGCATGAACTTGTACCTGGAGGCAAGGCTATCCCTGTTACCAATGACAACAAGTATTACTGCCTCACTACTAGTTTTGCTTTTCAGTTTTATTGGGACTATAATAAAATAGTTTGTTTCACGTTGCATTGCCCGAGACACCAAAATTGTTTCGACTCAAAAATAAAATTGGCAAAATTTATAATACGAAATTATAATAAAAAACAATCAATTTGTGTCAGATTTTTTTATTTATAAATATATCTTTTTTTTTATTTACTCACATTTTTCATTGATAGCAGGAGGGGAAACAAACAATTTGTTATTACTGACCCAGGTATTGGTTCTTATTCTGGTTGTCGGGCAGCCAAATTGGTATCTTAAAGTAAAATAAGGTTTCTATTCAGACAAATTTTTTAAAGTCAATACAGGATATTGTATAAGTTTAGGTAAATGTAACTTCCATGACTATAACAAAAATGCTCCAATGATGTTCTAAAATGTAACATTATGAAAACTACTAAGTTAGAAAGATGTCAATTACTTTCTACTCGGTGACCAATCAATTTCAGGGGTGATAGTTAAAGCAACAACATTTATTGTGCTTTCTTTTTTGTCGATCACCAAGATCTATTTGTTAATATGTTAGACGTTTTTCAGGATTCGTTATGTACATCTGATGGCGCACTTTCGAATGTACCGGCAGATCCGAGAGCAGACCCTGGCCTTCATACGAGGCTTCAAGTCCCTCGTGAATGCCGAATGGCTTAACATGTTCTCTTCACCAGAACTCCAGAAACTCATGTCTGGGGATACAGCAGACATGGACATATCAGACCTCAGGTGATATACATTTAAGAGAATCAAATCAATTTAGTTATGAAATTTTTAAAGAAAATTATTAAAAACTACAGTCTAACCATGTTGGCTCAAACTCTCAGTGACCAGCGAAAATACATTGAGCCTCGGGAAATTTGAGCTAAGCTGAAATGCTCACTTCAGTAGAAAGAAATCGGTCCTTTACATCCAGTTTGAGATAATATGGAAATTGAGCCAAGCGAGTTCGAGCCAACGGGGTTTGACTGTATGACATTTTTATTTGTAAAATCTAGTTTAAGCAAGTGCAATTTGGCTATAAAATAATATAAGATACTTACACTTAAATACACTCAATCTGTCTGATGATGGGCCATTGAAATGTTTACAGTTAATACTGTGTATGATCTGGAATATCTTTCAATATTGCTACTAATAGCTACACAGTTTTAATACTTGATATCATTGAAGTTACAACTGTGTGGTTTTTATTGCTCAACTTTTAAAAGGAACACAAGGAGGTTAGAAGCCCCCACGCAACAAGTACAAGTGGCTGACAAAAGAATATTGACATAAGTTAACAGTTTTGGTGAAACTCCAAACTCTTATTTGCAGTCCGGTGCACAACTGTTCGATATATTCTGGATTAGACAAATCAATATTGAACGGGTTTCATAAATCTATATAGCTTGAAACAAATTTAGAATCCTGATTGAATATTGGATACATTTTAATTCTCGCTCACTTTCAATTAAGCGAAATAACGCCTCTGTTTGGCAGACTGAAAGGTCTTCTGAAGATTACCTTCTATGTTTTGACTTCAGATCCAAGGTGCATTGGCGATGTAATTTTAATCAACTTGGAAAGACACTTGGCAGTTAGTGACTGTGAAACGGTCATACTGTACTATATGTGTGTAAAATGTTGCCTTGTGATTTCAGAAAACACACCCAGTACTATGGAGGCTACCACAATAACCACAAGGTGATTAACTGGCTCTGGGATGTATTGGAAAAAGATTTTAATCCCAAAGACCGAGCGGCCTTCTTAAAGGTGAGTAATTCATGCCCCTGAGACAGTAAGAAAGCACCTATAGTGATGACCATCTAAACTCTAAGCCTTCTCTACTGGTGATTGTGATCTATGGTGCTTGATCGTGTTCTCATTGATTTCAGTTTGTGACAAGCTAATCAAAGCAGCCTCTCCTTGGGTTGGTGAATTGTGGTGCTTGATCAAGTTTCCATTCATTTCAGTTGGTCACTAGCTGCTCAAAGCCGCCTATCCTGGGGTTGTTGAAATGTGGTGCTTGATCAAGTTTCTATTCATTGCAGTTGGTAACTAGTTGCTCCAAGCCGCCTCTCCTTGGGTTGGTGAATTGTGGTTCATGATCAGGTTTCCTCTAATTTCAGTTGGTAACTAGTTGCTCAAAGCCGCATCTCCTTGGGTTGGTGAATTGTGGTGCTTGATCAAGTTTCCATTCATTTCAGTTTGTAACTAGCTGCTCCAAGCCACCTCTCCTTGGGTGGGTGAATTTTGGTGCTTGATCAGGTTTCCTCTAATTTCATTTTGTAACTAGCTGCTCCAAAGCACCTCTGCTGGGGTTGGTGAATTGTCGTGCTTGATCGGGTTTCCATTCATTTCAGTTTGTAACTAGCTGCTCCAAGTCACCTCTGCTGGGGTTTGCCCATCTAGAGCCCCCATTTTCCATCCGCTGTGTGGAAGTCAGTGATGATCAGGTTAGACTAACTTTACCAAGTTGTTTAATATTATGGTAATCAATGTACAATTATGTGAATATTGGATGCTTTGTAGCCCCATATTATTTCAGTATTATTTAAAAGTTTCTATTTTGACAAAATAATGCAAAAAAATGTATGGAAAAAAGTATTTCAAACATGTTTCTTATTTGCTAATACCCACTTAACAATGTTAGACTAAACTTACACCTTAATATACTAGGAGTCTGGTTCAAGTATACTTCTATTTAAAAAACAACAACAAAAAAACTGTATTATAAGATGTAACAAAAAAGAGTGTTTCCAGTTTCCCGACTGACCCATTTTTTGGCACCAGACTCTAATTGTTTATTACCTGAAGATAATGTTTTCCCTTTTGGGTTAATATTTTGCTAGATCTTTGCAAGGGAAAGATGCATAATTATAGGCATATAGAATGGAGATAGTTTTCAGTATTAACCCAATATTCAGACACAAAATTACAAAATTAGTAAGCCTGAACTACATACCCTATAAAGTTTGGCAGTGAAATTGGTAAAAAATACTAAAATGTTCTGGCCTAAATATTTAGATAGTTCTTTTGTTTTTGGTTCTTTTAACTAAATATATTGCCATTGTGAAGAAATTTAATGGGGAGAAAATGTTTATTTTCTTTAAAAATAGTTTGTTAAGTTCAACCTTTTTTATCTGAGCAATTAACATTAACAATAATAAAACAAACATTCTTGTTATTTCCAGGACACCGGGGACACAGTGGGAAGTGTTCTGAAGGGGTTTTTCAACATACGGAAACGTGAGCCGGTGGGTCGGCTCCCGACCTCCTCAACCTGCTTTAACCTTCTTAAATTACCCAACTACCAGAAAAAAGCTACCTTGAGGGAGAAACTCAAGTATGCAATCCACTCAAACACAGGATTTGAACTCTCGTGAAAATACATTTTGTATCCACTTAAGCTACGGATTCAAACTCCCAGATTCAAACTCCCGGATTCACACTTCTCGATTCAAACTCTCTTGAATACATGTTAGTATGTCATTCGATTCAACTATGGATTCACACTATAGGATTCGAATCTCATGAACACATGTTAGTATGTCATTTGATTCAACTATGGATTCACACTATAGGATCCAAACTCTCATGAACACATGTTAGTATGTCATTCGATTCAACTACGGATTCAATCTCTTATGAATACATGTTGGGATGCCTTTCGCTTCAACAGATTCATGCTGTCAAATTCGAACTCTAATGAACACGTATACATGTAAGTGTGTAATCCCCTCTAACACCAGGTTCATTCGCCCAGGTTCAAACTCCCATGAATACCTATAAGTAAGAAATTCACTCAAACACAGGTTTTGAAGTTCCTGGATAAAAACTCTAGTGAATATCTACACACAAAAAACAGATGAACCGCCTTACCTGATGTGGGCTTGACAATATGGATTTGAGCTCTCATTGATATTAAGTGTGCTGTGAAGTTCATAACTGGCTTTAAGCTCTGATATTTACATTGCCTTATGCAGTGTTTTTAAATAGGGCAGGTTGCTGCAGAAGAGAGAGAAGGGAAGAAAGGGCATGATATCGGGCTGTGACAAACTTATTATGAAATTTACAGAATCTTTTAGGAATTGTGTTCAATTGAAGAAGTATTAGTTTTCAACTGAGCTCAAAGCTTTGAGCTTTGACTTTAACATTGCCTTATGCAGTGTTTTTTTTTAAAAAGAGCAGGTTGCTGCAGAAGAGAGGAGAAGGGAAAAAAGGGCATGATATCTAGCTGTGATCAACTTGAACATTATGAAATTGACAGATTAAGAATTGTGTTAAATTGAAGTAATATTAGGTTTCAACTGAGCTCAGAACTTAGAGCTCTGACATTTACATTGCCTTAAGCAGTGTTTTTAAATAGGGCAGGTTGCTGCAGAAGAGAGAAGAAGGGAAAAAAGGGCACAATATCAGGCTGTGATGAACTTGAACATTATGAAATGGACAGAATCTTTTAGAAATTGTGTTAAATTGAAGTCATATTAGGTTTTAACTGCCATGATATACAATTGAGTGTAAAGTCTGTATGTATTTATAATCATATTACAAGTTTCAATCAAGAAATATTTGACAGACTAAAGTATATAATTTTTTGAAGGCAGAGGGATGTCTATCCTGGTCTCCATTAGGGCAGAAGGGTGCTATAAAAAATGACAGGGAGCAGCACCCATCCCCAAATATTTAGCCTTTATACTTTTAGAAGGACATAAGCATTATTCATTTTGTGATACAACAGCAATTACAAATAACCAGTATTATAATAGCTATTTTTAGTCAGCATATGGAATTGTTCTTGTCTGTTCATCACAGTATTCAAATGTCTGGAAATCTTGTAAGTTTAAAGCTCCTTATGTACCATAAGAAAGGTTCCTTTGATCCAAATTCACGTGCCGATGTCCTCTAAAGGATGGATTTTGTGCTGCGCCCATTTCGACCAGATTTATGGCCCTTTTTATTTTTCTCTCTAAAACTATAGAATGAAGGATGGATTTTGTGCTGTGTCCATTTCAACCAGATTTATGGCCCTTTTTACTTTTCTCTCTCTAAAACTATAGAATGAAGTGATTAATTTTATTTATTAACTTCTCGTTCACCATTTGAAGGATTTCCTTCAAACTTGTATGATATGATCAAACATGTGCAAATGTCAGTATCAATCATTGACCCAAATTATGACCCTCTGTTACTTGTGAAGATAATAGTGTTCACAAAATGATTGTTTTATTTATAAAAATTATGTATTGTTTTGTATCGTCATTAAAGCTAATTTTATTAATTATAAAACAATGAAATATTTGGTCCTTTTGATCTGACCTCATTCTGCTCCTAATATTGTCTGAAGAGAATTTTGTTCTTAGAAGGGAATAATGAATAATGATCATATGCGTATTCCGAAAACAAAGGAGCTGATTTAGTTTCAATCAACTAAAGAAACTGTCAATGACACAATTTTTATTGAATGTTCTAATGCGGAAAATATAAAATGCTTCATTTGGAATAAAACAATATTGTGGAAAGCACTGGTTATGGTGCCAAAACCAAAATCATTTTGAAATTTAATTATTAAATGACATTTAAAATTGGCTTATTGAGCGGTGAAAGCTAACAATAAATTGCAGCATCCATATTGTTTATAACTCGACAAAGAAAGTTCGAAGATGAGTATATTGGAATCGAGAACTACTTCAACTTTCGACTACAATTTTCAACTGATAATTCTAAACATTGGTACACAATATTACCCTGAAATATTCTGACATGACGTTCAAGTTTTATTGGTCCTTAACTCTTGTGTTAACTTAATATGGAAGTTTGTGGACTTGTTCCCGGTTGATGAGAATGGAAAATACCCTGTTTCCACTTGATGAGAATAGAAACTACCCTGTTTCCACTTGATGAGAATTGAAAATACCCTGTTCCCACTTGATGAGAATGGAAACTACCCTGCCCTGTTCCCATTTGATGAGAATGGAAACTGCCCTGCCCTGTTCCCACTTGATGAGAATGGAAACTGCCCTGCCCTGTTCCCACTTGATAAGAAAGAAACTGCCCTGCCCTGTTCCCACTTGATGAGAATGGAAACTACCCTGCCCTGTTCCCATTTGATGAGAATGGAAACTGCCCTGCCCTGTTCCCACTTGATGAGAATGGAAACTACCCTGCCCTGTTCCCATTTGATGAGAATGGAAACTACCCTGCCCTGTTCCCACTTGATGAGAATGGAAACTGCCCTGCCCTGTTCCCACTTGATAAGAAAGAAACTGCCCTGCCCTGTTCCCACTTGATAAGAAAAGATGGGAATGGAAACTGCCCTGTTCCCACTTGATGAGAATGAAAACTGTCTTGTTCCAAATTGATAAAAACGGTAACTGCCTTACCCCCACGTATAGAAAATGCATTTGATTATTCCCACTTGATGTGAATGGAAACTGCCCTGCCCTGTTCCACTTGATGAGAATGGAAACTGCCCTTCCCTGTTCTACTTGGTGCGAATGGAAACTACCCTGCCCTATTCCACTTGATGAGAATGGAAACTGCCCTGCCCTATTCCCATTTGATGAGAATGGAAACTGCCCTGTTCCACTTAATGGGAATGGAAACTGCCATGTTCCACTTAATGAGAATGGAAACTGCCCTGTTCCACTTGATGGGAATGGAAACTGCCCTGTTTCCACTTGATGAGAATAGAAACTGCCCTGCCCTGTTCCCGTTTGATGAGATAGAGGATATTTGTTTATTTCAGTGTAAGATCGTATTTTATTTTACGAGTGCCATAGAAAAACATATTTAAAAATTTAGTTTTTCTATGAACACGAGATCACGAGAATACCAATTAATTTTTAACTGGAATCTAGATAACCATTTAGTTTAAGTATTAAATAAGAATACCTATACTGCATGCTTTTCGTATAGGTTATAGGACGAACATCAACATGTAGGCTCGTTATGGTAGAGGTCCATGAATATCATTTAAGGATGCATTAAGAGCTTTTTATGGAAAGCCTGATATAGATTGAAACACATTTCCTGGTAAGAAACACCTGCCCCCAACCCTAATTCTGGGCAAGCAGAAGTAAGTATCATAATGTATTTTAATGTTTTAATTAAATTGTTGAAGCGTTGACTATATGTGGAATTCAGCATTCAAAATGCGTCAAGTGAAGTTCAGTAGTCAAAATCTGAAACATAAACCGCGTTGAATTGCACATTGCAAAGGTCAAAAACACGGAATAACAACATAAACATCCATGGGCCAAAAACACAGAACAACGACATAAACATCCATGGGCCAAAAACACAGAACAACGACATAAACATCCATGGGCCAAAACACAGAACAACGACATAAACATCCATGGGCCAAACACACAGAACAACGACATAAACATCCATGGGCCAAACACACAGAACAACGACATAAACATCCATGGGCTAAACACACAGAACAACGACATAAACATCCACGGGCCAAAAACACGGAATAACGACATAAACATCCACGGGCCAAAAACAAAGAACAACAACATAAACAAACAACTTGGAATTTTCGAGTGATGAAACGCGGTTCTTGGTAAATAGCAAAATAAAAATGATCTTTTATGTTTTTATAGTTGCAATTAAAAGTATTGAACATTATATGCTTTTCTGCGTTTCATTGATGTATGAAGTGTCGGTCCTATTTCCGTTTGATGAGAATGGAAACTGACTGCCCTGTTCCCGTTTGATGAGCATGGACACTGCCCTGTTCCACTTGATGAGAATGGAAACTGCCTGTTTCCACTGGATGACAATAGAACCTGCCCTGTACCACTTGATGAGAAAGGAAAATGCCCTGCCCTGTTACCGTCTGGTGAAAATGGACACCGCCTTGTTCTCTCTTGATGAGAATGGAAACTGCCCTGCCCTGTTACCGTTTGATGAGAATGGAAACTGGCCTGCCCTGTTCCCGTTTGATGAGAATGGAAACTGCCCTGCCCGTTCACACTTGATGAGAATGAAATCTGCCCTGTAAATTAAAAACAGTATAATTACATAATTTAGCATTTTAAGGTATCAGGAATGAATGTGTTGGGATGAGTCAGAGGTGTTCTCAGCTTAAGTCTTCTAAATATATTACTTTTGAAGTCATTTAAGTGAAGGAAACGCGAATACAATTGATGAAAATATATAAGTGAACGATACTGTAACCACTTTGATTGAAAGGTTGGCGTTTTGTAACATTCATTATCCCAATGACAAAACAAGAGACACAAAGCAGTAGGTTTTAATTTGTACACTGTATTTAAGTTTGGGCATTACGAATACGAGGAATTCGACTATTTACGAGCAGAAAGATTATCCCCTAGCTACAAGTTCATATTGACTAATTCAAATTTTGAAATTAATCTATTGAAAAAGTGATTTAATACTTCGTACAAACGAAATTCGATAGGACTTCTTGAGTGTTTAAACTTACAGTAAAAGTGTAACTTTAAGCAAAAAAGATCAGAAAATCGGCAACACAATATTATTAGTTCATAAATTTTTCGATTATGATTCACTATCATCTTTATTTTCAACTTGACATTTGTTAATTTCGACCGTCGTTGTGAGGGTGTCGCATCTACCCCAGGGAATACCATTTAGTTCTTGGATCAGATTACCAATTAATTTTTAACTGGAATCCAGATACTCATTTATTTTAAGTATTGAATAAAAATACCTATACTGCATGCTTTTCGTATAGGTTATTTTATCTTGGGTTCTGTTGTTATTTCTTACAATAATCCGTTATAACACACGCGTAGCTAGACTAACATCAACATGTAGGCTCGTTATGGTGGAGGTCCATGAATATCATTTAAGGATTAAAGAGCTTTTTATGGAAAGCCTAATATAGATTGAAACACATTTCCTGGTAAGAAACACCTGCCCCCAACCCTAATTCTGGGCAAGCAGAATTAAGTATCATAATGTATTTTAATGTTTTAATTAAATTGTTGAAGCCTTGACTATATGTGGAATTCAGCATTCAAAATCACCAGTGAAGTTCAGTAGTTAAAATCTGAAACATAAACCGCGTTGAATTGCACATGGCAAAGGTAAAAAACACAGAACAACAACATAAACATTAATGACCCAAAAACACGGAACAACAAGATAAACATCCACGGGCCAAAAACACGGAATAACAACATAAACAACCACGAGCCAAAAACACAGATTAACAACATAAACATCCACGAGCCAATGAAACGGAATAACAACATAAACATCCACAGGCCAAAAACACGGAATAACAACATAAACATCCACGAGCCAAAAACACGGAATAACAACATAAACATCCACGAGCCAAAAACACTGAATAACAACATACACATCCAGGGGCCAAAAACACGGAATAACAACATAAACATCCAGGGGCCAAAAACACGGAATAACAACATAAACATCCACGAGCCAATGACATGGAATAACAACATAAACATCCAGGGGCCAAAAACACAAAATAACAACATAAACATCCAGAGGCCAAAAACACGGAATAACAACATAAACATCCAGGGGCCAAAAACACGGAATAACAACATAAACATCCAGGGGCCAAAAACACGGAATAACAACATAAACATCCAGGGGCCAAAAACACGGAATAACAACATAAACATCCACGAGCCAATGACATGGAATAACAACATAAACATCCACGAGCCAAAGACATGGAATAACAACATAAACATCCAGGGGCCAAAAACACGGAATAACAACATAAACATCCACGAGCCAAAAACACGGAATAACAACATAAACATCCACGAGCCAAAAACATGGAATAACAACATAAACATCCACGAGCCAAAGAAACGGAATAACAACATAAACATCCACATCCACATAAACATCCACGGGCCAAAAACACAGAACAACAGAAACATCCACGAGCCAAAAACACGGAATAACAACATAAACATCTACAAACAGCTTGGAATTTTCGAGTGATGAAATGCGGTTCTTGGTAAATAGCAAAATAAAAATGATCTTTTATTTTTATATAGTTGCAATTTAAAGTATTGAACATTATATATTTTTCTGCATTGCATTGATGTATGAAGTGTCGGTGTTTATGCAAATTAGGTGTATTTTTTCCGTCACTTTATACATCAATGAAACGCAGAAAGTGCACGTTCCATAAAAACCGTTTTATATAATATAATTTATTTGCTATTTTAACCATGAATCTAGCGATGTTATTTCTGTAGTACAACGCGATTTTATTATTGTTCTGGTAGTGGCAATCTAAGCGAGATAACTCACAGAAGTCACCCTACTTGCTCAATACAGTTGTTTTATACTTCAATACGTATGTACATGTACGTTCTGTTAATACTGTATAGGCCTTTATCAATTTTATCAAAATTGAACGTTAGAAAAAATACTTATAAATGTTTAATTTATACAAGGCCACATAAGTTATATGCTTGCTGAGTAATTATTATATCAAGCAGTTATTTAATGTGACCATCGTTATTATTTCAGTTAAAACTCAGTTTTATTACTCTATCGAACGTAACGTGGTTCTGCTCTGAACAAAGGCTTGACTCAGACTGACTGCCATTGAATATCGTGGCGCTTTATGCTACCCCAAAACGTTGGCAGTGCCAAGAAAAAGGATGGCAGTGACAACAAATTGATTGGCAGCCATGTGACCGCCACAAAAAAGAACGTTTATATAAATTAATTGCACAAAAATAATGCAACTGACACGAAGAAAAACTCTGAACATAGCTTTAAGTTTTGGAATGAAAACATAAACCAATCAAAAGGATGAGTCACTTTATACATGACTGAACCTGACCTTAAAACAGCGGAAGTTGCGCAGAATAACAAAATGGCTGACATGTGCGTACAGAAACTAACGATAGTATTAAATCCATATCTATTTGACGTAAACATTATTTGTTTTAGATCAATAACATCACAGCATATCATCTATTATCAATTTAAAATCCTGCGGGACTAAAAAAATCAATTCAAATCAAGGAAAACAATGTTAACGAAAATGCTAATAGTTTGAAATATTGATCCAGTGATATGCATGTGCTTCAATTTCCTTCATGTGTAGTCACCTGGTTTTAAATGTATCTTTTCAAGCAGAACGCCATTGATAGCGCCACCTATCTCACGTTACACATTACGCATTTCCGCCCAGCCCTTCATCCGAGCTGTGATGGCGTTGTGAGATATTACATTATGATATTTATAAGGAAGCAAGGCTATTGAAATTAGACGTGAAATGTAAGTTTGATTGTTTGTTAAAAAAATGTTACAGTTAATTTAATCTATTACTGGTATTAGTTTTAAAGGTCTGGATGGTGTGTTTATATCAGGTAAAAATCTTTGTACACAAAAACACAAAAACAAAAACTAACAGATATTTTCGTACGAATCGAACCTACAGTGGTAGATACATGTTTATACACATTTCTAAAAGGAGGAAGTTTAAATCGAAAAGTCGAAATGGAAGATTATTTAACATTTGTATCAAAACCGATTGTATCTAAACAGAAGTATTTAAAATTTGTTTAAACTACCCAACATACCATGTATTGTGTGTTTTAATCTGTTTTCAAACAGTAATATTTTGAAACGAGCAAATTATACTTGTCTTCTGGTTATATGCCTCTCGCGCTAGTCTTTGTAAATATAATAAAAACAAATGGTTTTGGTTCTTTTAGCCCTAACATTATTTTTCTCTTTTTTTATAAAACGATTATACATGGATTTAAATAAAACATATATTAGTTCCCAATAAAAATCCTTAAATTTCTAAATATAAATCGATATAAGCAATCAGAATTTGTGCGATACAACTGCAAACGATAATAACCCCAGACATGCCAACGTTGTGTGTATCAAAACGTGCTGGTGGGTCCTAAAAAAATCCGCCCCTCTTTATGTGAAAGAATGATAAAAACCTAAATACAAATGTAAATAAAATACCTTTAACGATTGTGTTGCCCCAGCGGGTGTGGCTGACATATAGAGGACTCAAGACAATGGGGTGGTGCCCGACAGGCGAACTTGGTGAGACCTGGTGAAAGCCACCCGGGAAATATATTTACTCTTGGGTTTTTCGACCTGAGTCCGTATTTCAGAAGCATCTTAAGGTTTAGTTTCAGACTAAGGTTTAGAAAACTGCATTATTTAATGTTTCGAGATATCCGTGATTGCAGAACAGGGTATTTGGTATACATATTTTTTACCATCTCTGCATGTAGAATAGGATTTAAACAATAACATACGACGTTCATTTTCTGAGTCTGAGACGTAAATGTAGAGCCAAGACATTATTTAATAAAAAGCCCAAGGAATATACAAATTTTGCTGCTCAGCCCGTAGGATATTGACAACGAAGTTTGCAAGTCGTTGAATCCGCTTGTTGTACATGCCTCACCGCCCCTGATTGGGCAAAACATTGATAGGTTCATGACACAAGAGATCTTGGATTGTTGCAATCGCCGTCTTTGTATCAAATTTTATAATAAATAAAGAAAAGAAAAAAAGGCAACTGTTGAACATGAGTAGAGATGTGCGATACTCCAAGTGCAAAACCACGATAACATAAAACTAACGAGTATACTAACAATTTACTTTTTCAGATACATTTTACTCCATGAAATGGCGAGCTACAAAACGCTGTTTCAAGAGAAGAAAAACCAGAACTGGCTAAAGGCGTCAGTTGCTGTGGACATAACCAGAAAGGGGCTTATACCTTTTGTTACAACAGTTGTTACAGTTCTGCACCAAGCTATTCGTGCAAACGTTGAACAAACCAACTGTTTACCGCCTGGTGCAACATGCAACTCCTGTTCAACGCCAAACGTCTTACCATGTAGAACAAGAGGTGTTTGTGGGGTGTTAAAAAATCTACCATGCAGGTTTCATCAACATGCACATTTTAGAAATTGCTCTGCAAAGATTTGTAATGAGTTTATGCTGGGTATCGAAGGCCATCACAGATTCAAGGGTCCGTCTTGGAAAAACACCAATGCAAATGATTGGTGCTCAAACCCATGGAGAGTTGCAAAGTGCTTTCTTCCACCAGATGGCTACTTGAATGTCCAGACAGCAGATGATACAGATATCAATGGCATCATTAGCCTCATCATTAATTGCACATTATTTGACAATTACTTCACAGACGATCTTTCTCAGCTACACAATATCTGCACGAAGGTAAATAATCAGTTACATGAATAAAACAAAAGATGAAGAAAATGCACTGTAACGTTTTCTAAAAAAATACATGTTTATATCCATTCGGAACACCTCGGTCATTTCCCATCGAAAGCAACCTCGGATGTATGCCGGTACATCAGTAGAAGAATTTGTAAAATTTTAAATAATAGTAATAATTGATTTTAATGTTTTTACATGTTTTTAGTTTAAATTGGTTGCCAGTTAAGTGTATAATTGCATAAATAATTCAGATTCTCAAGAGTTAAGTCATTAAGTTTAACTGCTCTATTGAAATTACTACGCGATGTATTTGCAGCGTAGTTAAACTGTAAAGCTTTCTGACATTGCAAATCGTCCATATACATCCGAGGTTATTTTCGATGGAAAATGACCCGAGGTATTCCGAATGGTTATGTCTTGTATGGCTTTTAAATAGTAAGCATATATTGATCACAGCTGCCTTCCCATAAAATATAGATGTACATGTTATAAGGGTAAGCCAAATCTCAAGCATTTTGACAGGTCCGAGATGTTGGGAGGAAACTTCGTCATTCTCCAAAGATAATGGTGTCCGATGCTGACTTATCAAACTGTATAGATGCGTTAAAGACCCTTCTGCAAGACAGCAAGTCTTTGGCGTCAAACACGTCAGCAAAGGATGCACTCGCAAACCTTACACTGGTAATTTGGCTTTAAAAACTTACTCTTTGGTGCTACCTATTATTGTCTTCACATGTCATTCTGCCAATGCAAAAGTGCAAACAATGTATAAATAACTATGAATCTAGATTTATGTTCTACTTCATTGCATTGACTCCTATGGGGCGTATATATTCAATATTTCACTTAATTAAATATAATTCGGGAAAGTTTCAGGTAGGGCAAACCGGTTTAAACCCGAATTAATTTAGTATCAAAGAACTATGCCGAGGCGCTAACTTCCATATGTACAACTACTTAAGTTTTATATTTTGTTATATTTATTTATCTTGTAGCGGTGTGTCGTGTATTTGGTGTTTGTTTGACATTGATCCTCATGTTGTTAAACAGGACCACTTTTCAAATCACATTCAATTGTCGGACTATTTCGATAAAGGGTCATATATTAAATAAATGTGATGTAGCATACTGTAATAAATACTTCTTCTTCAGTAAAATTGTATGTAATCCAGAGAAATAAAAGATCTACCTCAGATTTTGGTATTCTCGACGTTTTTGTATTTTTGTGATACTGTTTTCAGTTGGAAAATGACCAGTTAAATGTATCAACAGATGACCTTGCTAATGTGATTAGCAATGCAATATCCACGACAAGTGAACTGCTGAAGTCGAAAAAAACATCTACAAGATAAAATGGATGAGCTTAGAGTTTTAGAGCAGCATATTCAAACCTTAGGCGATGAAGTGGTTCAGAAGATCGAAAACGCTAGAAAAGAGGACAACCTGGAAAGTTACGGATCAAAATCTACAGGTTCATTAAATATATATATAATTAAATTTTATCATGCAATGTTATTGTGTTAATGACCTTTATGTTTTTTTATAACGCTGGGCTATTATAGTATTTATATATCGTGATATCCTTTTGTTTCAGCTTTAAAACAAAATCTGCAAAAATATTATTTGGAAACTTGTTCTGCTCTCGACCTTGGACCGATGTTTGACATTGATAGTCCGAACTTGGTTGAAGTATATATGCCTCCTAAACTGAGCAAGTCAACAGTAATCAAAGGTTCTTCGAGTATTGGTTTTAAAAGTAAAATAGATCGATCTGATATAAAAGAGTTTGACGAAGTGTTTCGAAATACGGGAGAGCAGGCAAAACACATCTACATCACCGCTAAAGCTGGGGTAGGAAAATCAACCTTCTGCAAATTCATTGTGCGCCTATGGTGCGCGTTTCAAACAAATAATACAGAAGATATAGAAAGTCTGAAGTCAAGAGGAGCGGGAACGTACTTGAATATTTGCAAGGAGCTCAAAAACGTGCAGTATGTTTTTTATGCGTGTCTAATTCAATCTAGATCAAGACTGTGTGAAATGGACGATATTGTTTTTCATCAGGTTATCAGACGATTATCGAAGTCTGAGGATTATGATATGAAGTTTCTCCAGGAAATTCTAGATAAGGAACGATGTTTGATGATATTTGATGGGCTTGATGAATGGAGTCACCCGGATGTGGAGAAATATCCATGCTTTGAAGAAGATACAGAGTCACCACATGCAAGAAGTAGGGAGAACTGCACCGTTATGGTTACATCGAGACATTGGAAGCTCGGGTTGCAAAAAATGCATTCTAAAAAATCAAATATTTGTGTGGAAATAATGGAAATGAATGACACAAACATACAGTCACTTGTTAAACAAGCCTTTACTCTTCTAGTGGGCGATTCGGAGCCTTTGAAAGAAATCGAAGAGTTCTTTCGATTTATTGAACGAAAGGGTTTACAGAATTTAATTCACAATACCCTTGTTGCTTTGCAGTTGCTCTCGTTGTGGTATGAAGGCCATTCGCTCGGCAATACGAAATGCCAGGTTTATTGTAATGTATTAGAAATGATGTTTGCCAACGTCTTGCAAAGAAATCCACATATACAATATTATGTTGCTGAAGATCATCAACGGTCTGCTACAATAAGGTGCTTGCAGACACGACGTCATTGTTTGAAATTCCAAGAGTACATACGAAACCTGGGCAAAATGGCGTTTTATTCGTTATTTGATGTTGAAACATTAGAGGCACAAATAGCTAGTAATCCTTCTAAAAGTCTTGACATACACAACACAGAGGAACTTGGACTGCTTACAGGACTCATTTCGAAAACACAGTTACACTCTTCTTCAGTTGTTCCAAGGTATGAGTACAGTTTCCTCCACAAAACGTACCAAGAAATCTTAGCTTGCGTCTACATTGCATCAATTCCTTATAAAAGCGAGGAGCATGAACGCTTAGCAGAGACCATAAAGTCTTCAAGCCAAACATTATCGTACGACATGATGCTGTTTCTGATTGGAATGCATGGAGCATGTGCACAAGATATGTTTGAAATTGAGATTTGCAAACAAATATGCTTTGTCAAAGTCCAATAATTGAACATTCAGATTTAAAACGGTTTCATGAAAACTGTCTGAGTATCATTGACGAAATGAAAGCAAACAATATTGCAGCTGAAACTGCTATGAAAATGCGTAGTTTGCTACTAGATGGAACATATAAGTACAGCAGCAATATGGTCACTGTAGATAATGATGAGATATCGTTTTTGGCATTGAAAATGAATGATCTCGAAAATATAGATCAGTTTTACAGAGTTCAAGCAATCTTGAAGGATTGTGAAACGAAATTGAAGTTAATACGTATTGAAAAAGATCGCGGCATGGATTACACTATACCGTGTCCAATTACACATGAAAACATTCACTCGTGGATTAACTTGCACACACTTGCCCTTAATAACTTATCTTTAAATGGAAATCTAGATCTTACGGGTTGCAGCAGTTTGTCAGCTCTAGAGTTTTCACAAGCACTTAAAAGGGGTCCAGTCAGATTGATTATATCACCAAAACGGTTAAAAATGTGTTACGTTAACATGAAGCAACTTATTAAAAGTTCCGTTGTCAGCATCAAGTGCACGTGCCCGTTCAATTCCGAATTACTCGATGAGCTTGTTCTTTTTAATGTCAATCTTGAGGACAATTTACGCCTTTTAGACTTTAAACAGTTGCAGATCTTGTGTTTAGTAAACGTGAAAACAAAAGCTACATGCATCGAATACAGCCAAATAAAAAGGTGTATGCTTGGCGGCTTTATTAATCCAGCGTATATGAAGGGTGCACTGCAATCGCTACAGTATTCAAAATATTTAATCTCGTTTGCAATATGGGGTCTTAACGATATATTAATTGCACGCCTTAACAAAACGCTGTTAACGTTAGAGAACATTAAAGATATTGCTTTCTTTTTTTCTGATTGCCCACTTATTGATATACACATACCAATGAGTGTCAGGAATTTAATATTCTATGATATAATTATATCAGCAGAATGTTTGATAAAATTGATAAACAACTATAAGACCACACATGGAGGAGTACGTTTTGATTTAGATGACTGTTACGTTCCTCCTAGTGACAACGTTACGATTGAAACTATTGTTGGGGAAATAAAACAATGCAATCATTGTATTTTAGATAATGAGTCGATATTGCGCGAAGACGAGATGAAGGAGCATGATTGTTTTGATTTCAAAATAAACGTGGCAAAACTGGATTTTAAAATCACGAGTGACAGATAAATGATATTGAATTTTAGTACAATGAATCAGTAGCTTTACACACTACAAACAAAGGAAAGTTATCATCGCGGTAATGTAGAGCTAATGAATTTACTAACATGTTGATATATATATACACACACAAGACCATACTCTCACGCAACATTGTGCAAACGAAAGTAACTTAGCATAAGTAAGTATATTATGCAAAATTTATATGAAACAATTAAGGTTTAAATTAAGTTTTACTTTGAATAATGTCACAAATAGTTTGCAAATATTGTTTTTTTTTTTACCATAAATATACATTTGTTTAGCCATAGATATACATTTTAATATATATGCTACAGGTTGCATGCGATGTCTTTCTGGACCTTACTGATGTGCTACTAAAATCGCACACTCAAAGTATAATTCGCTCAATCTATCGAACGCCTAAATGGTACGCTCAAGTAGTGCACACTTGGATGTTATACGCGATATAAACAAATGTAATGAAGTAAACTGTTTGCATTCTTCTGCTTCATTGCACCATAACTTACAGACACTTCTCGTATGTATAATTGTAAATGTTACAATGTTTTCGAAGTCATACATAAATAAAGTGATACTGAATAGTTTTGTGTTTATATTTTCCTGATGTAAAACTCGCTTTGGTTGTGCTCTTTAGTCTGATGTAAATAAGTGGATATCATCCTTTAAGACAAGGCCATACACCATTATCTCACTGAGATGTAGTGTTGGCAAAAGACATGATAGCATTATTTTCCTATCATGTTTTATATAATGACACCCATTTAATAGTCTTTTAGACATGTAATAAATAGAAAACAGTTCATTTCAATGTAATAACGCAATAACGTTCACCTTTTGAACACCAAAAGTAGATAAGTCATGGTCCTCACTCGTTGAAATTTATTACGATATGACACTGAAACAAACACTAATCCTGTAAATAATAGTTCAAGAACATATCGCGTAAAGTTTTAAAGCAACTGTGCACCAATTTGATGATCAATTTGCTAGAATAAAGAAAATTGTCGAAAACTGACATCAATTTGGTATTTATGTTTACAATGCATTGAAACTTTATAATGGAAGTACCACATAGTTTACAATTTATTTAAGTTTAGCAGTTATTTCGTATTTTTCCATTAAAAAGATTTCTGGGTCTACCTAGTAGAATTCATTCCTAATGCGTGATTGGCTAGTCGATTTTATCACGTGATATGTCCAACATAGGTATATAGCCTAAATTTACCACTCGTTTGGAGTAAGCCTTCGTAGCACAGTGGATACCACACTAGACTGCAATTTTGGCGACACGGGTTCGAACCGACACATTTTTTATTTTACGTTTTGGTACTTTTTTACAATTATGATATCAAAGCATAACACATTCTATTAAATAATTGTCCTGAGATTCGTTACAAAGAAAACCTTTTTTGGTGCCAATCTGGTGTACAATCCCTGTAATAGTTACGAAGTGCGAATAAAGCGTTGCTAGCAAGCCCTTCTTAGTCATAAAGAGTTTACATAAAAGTTTTAATATACTATGATCGAAGTTTGTTTTCTGAAGGCAAGAAACAAACTTATGTGAGTTCAAATAATGAAATTTGTAAACTATGGTGGCATAAACCTGCCGTAAGATAACCTGCCGCTATTAGGTTATCTTACGGCAGTAATATGCCACCATAGTAAACGTTTAAGCCTGGTTCAATATGCAAGATGTGTGCATCAAGGAAGTTCGGGTGCGGTACCCTAGCATTTTTTCGAAGACACCCCTTGGTTCTTTTACGTGCTCGGTGTAAAGCACCGATACTCGGGGTACAATCTCTGGGTTAAACCAGTACTGAGTACATCACGTTTCCAAGCACTACCCCCTAAATGCCGAGCGCCAGGCAAGGGAGCTACTTGTACCAGCTTTTAACGTGTTTTGGTACGACGCGGCCAGGGATGAAATCCACAACCTCCAACAACAACAGTGTAAACCGTCTTTATTCAAAACTTAAATAATAACAGTTGTAAGTTTAATGAAAGTAACAATATATCTTAATAAAATAATAATATGTACAAGTTTACAATTCAATGATGGCACATCAATGTATATTTGCTCCGGAGTTACAAAATTTACGACCAACACATCAATTTAGAACCCTTTTATAAAATTTTGACCAAGTTAAACATAACACGTTGTTAGCTTAATGAGCTTATTTCTTTGTAGGTACTTTAATCACAACTGGATCTTATGAGAAAGTGGGCCATGATGATGGTATATTTATCCGGATTTAAACAACAAAACTGCAACTTGTCCAAGATAAAAGTAAATGAAATGCTTCGTTTCATGGGTCACATAGCTGCCAAAGTTGCGGCCAACAATTGCGTGCCATGTGGGGTTGTACTTTTTGTCAAATTCCTTCTTGACGAAGGCGGCAATGTCCTTTTCAATGTTGTACTTCTCGAGAGCTTGTGCCGCGCAGTCTATGGCATCCTGCTGCATTTCCTCTGACATATCAGCATTTTTGACGACGGCTTTCCTTTCAGTCATGATTGCTGCAAGGGAATTTGAGGCACTTGATAATTGCATCATTCAATAATACAAGGAAAACTACAGGGACGAGCCCATTAGTCAACAATTTAATTATAAACCCTGTTTGGGGACACATGGTCAGTGTCTAACCAACACTACCTCGCATTTTTAATGAGGGTATTTCCATTCAAGACACATCCATTCACAAGGACTTGTAAACTTTTAAACAATATCTGTCCTTATGTTCACACAAAATCCTACCTGGAACACCGTTAATTAACTGATATTTGTCTATTTAAGTAGGGATTATTTTGCAGGATTCACTGTACATTGTACGTTACAATTCGAGGGGTGAAAGCGAAAAGGTTTTATCTGCTTCTTTATTTAATGCCACTTAGAACCTTTTCGCATTCACCCCTCGAATTGTTCTCTTTCTGGTATAAATCATGTTTAGAGATACAAGGTCAGGGTCTAACCAACACTGATCGAGAGATTCAAACGTACAATCACTACAAACAGACCAGAGACGCTTCACAATATCTTTATCAAGAGTGATGGTATTACCGCATAGCATAGGTCAGTGAAACACGAGTTCACTGAAACATAATAATACTGGAGGTTCAAACAAGTTTATTTGCAGTACCTTACATTTTCACCAAAATTTGTCAATAATTACAACCTAGAACAATTATCATCATCAGGGACAGCATTGATTTGAAGATTTAAGTAAACAAAACACATAAACTGATTAAGTATTTTCAAGTACTCAACGACCGGATACAGACATCACTTGAAAAGGAATGAAAACAACCGGAGTTTGGCTCATTCTTAAAAGGTACGAAACAAACATCTGAACACAAAACTTAACAAACCATGAACATATTTAGTCATTTTTGGTCAATTATGTCAGCAAGATTGAAAGAAACTAGATTTTTAAACATTGAAAAAAGCTAACGTCGGTTATATAAAACTTTAATTATGGGTGTCTTATCAAGCCCTAAGAAAACAAGTTGGTTGCTTAGAAAACAGAGATTTGAACTGTTTGTTTATACACATGTACATGTATATCAACAATTACACTGCAGCATTCATTCAACCATGGATTAATGATATTGCTAAAAGTGACGAACTACTATAGCTGATTTAAAACCATTAAAATAAGATAAAGTTAAAGAACTTACCAGATTTATTCCAGATATCTATAAAGCCAAATTATCAAATCCGTTTGTTAAATCGTTATGAGGATGAGCTTTACGTTGGTAGGTAATATCCAATACCACCATCCAATCTGTCATTGGGCTGTTAAAGCTTCTTTATAGTAGTATCTAAAAGCGCGCCATTTACTACGGACTGTTAGATACTTTCATGTATTGATAAACTCATGAAAGTATGTTAGCAGGCAATTGAAAAGGTTTAAATTTGCATTATAAATAATTTGTGTATATAAGATATATAACGACGCGGCTGAATAGGTTTTATTAAAGATGCACTCTTACTCCCGAATAAGATTTACCACAACTAATACAATTGTTTAATATACCGAAAAGGATAAATAAATGTCGAAAACAATCGTTTTTATGAAGGATACCGAGTTTAATGTTTCAAAGTTTCAAAGCTTATTCATACACTCAATGCAAATAGAGTTTACAAACATGAGGATATTATAAGTGCTAAGTATAACGAGGCTTTATGCAGGCACATAGTAATGTGAAGGTGCAGAAACATGGTATTTCTACCTTATGATACGATAGTGGATCGCACTAAAGCTTTTAGAGCTCAACAATCATTTCATTATTTGCGTTTTCAGTATCAAATACATGGTTACAATCTTGTTATCAGTAATTAATATTTGCCATAAGTGCATATTTAGTAAGAAGTTAAAGGTTTATCACTCAAAATTATGTTTGTTATACATGTGTATGTATTGATTTGAATCAAAGTGTTACATTAAATAGTAATATACATATTGGCATATACATATGTTTTGCTAAGTTCCACGCACGAGTTGAATAACTTAGGTAAAGCAGTTGTAAATTTAAATTTTTACATAGAAGCCATGACCTTTATATTGATACGAATGAATGGGATAACATCTGGCTTTTAAAATTAGCTTTACAAATAAATTTCAAATAAGTAATGCTAAAATTTAAATACCTAGAATAAAGAATTATGCCCAAACTCCGAAAGGTAACACCATATCTCCAATGAACCTGGTACTTTTAATGTCCACAGAATGAAATCCGTATGCAATACGAACGCACTATATGAGCAATATTTTTATCAAACAACAACAACCACATAAAACTGATATATTGATGTCACATTATTATTTAACAATACCTCAAGAACTAGTGAAACTTTTCAACTCTTCTTCTTAGATCAAAAAAAGTTTGCCGTTATATAAAAATAGGAATGTTCCAGAATAATGTTCCAAAAATCCTTACGATCTTTCGCTCATATTTTTAAACAATCTTGTTTATTCTAAAACTTCTATACAAGGAATATATATAATTTTCTAGAAGATTTGAAGTATTTATTCTAATAAATGCTTTTTTTTAAAATAGGGGAAAGCGTAGCTTCCTTCAATGAATATAGGTCTGTACCACTGATTAGTATTTTTTTTTATAAAAGCATTTGCACTTGAGTCACTTTAAAGCGTCTAGACACAAGATGATACAATTGCAAAAAAAAAAAAAATTGTCAAAACCTTTACCTTTATTTATATTTCATTATTCTTTGCATTTAACATGTAAATAACTTTATATGTATAATCACTGAAAAGTGGAAATAAAAAGTATATATATGAGGCTACTAAGTACAACTTACAGAATGTTGAAGGAAGTTTTGGATTCAGTTTCAATCAA
Source organism: Mya arenaria (assembly GCF_026914265.1). Taxonomy (NCBI): domain Eukaryota; kingdom Metazoa; phylum Mollusca; class Bivalvia; order Myida; family Myidae; genus Mya; species Mya arenaria. Next base: position 11,372,932 of record NC_069125.1, on the reverse strand, counting down.
TTAAAATGATTCTTGCTAATTATTGCATTAATTAAAGAGTTTGTCCTAATATGAGGCACACTGACAATTACTGAAATGTGTCATGCTAAATCAATTTTCCTTTATTCAATCGTTCCAATTAATGCATGGACAAATGCGGTAATATTAAATGAAAATATATCAATTATGATGACAATTACTTAAAGTTGTCCACCGCTTTACTCAAAACACGTGTAAATTAAGGATGTCCACGTGAAGTGATAATTACAATCTCGTGACAAATGAAACCTCTCCAACCATCAGACATAAGCTCTTAAGCATTAATATCGCAAAAACAAAGAGTTGACTCTTTAATACTTTACATTTTGAAAGAACGGAGAAAACCTATTTATTGAATATGGCTGATATGCGGGATTCCCCACGGGACGTTGCTTCGTATCTGAGAAAGGTTGGTTTTTAGTGCCTTTTTCCTTTTATATCTTATTGAATGTTACGATTATTTTTTTGTCTTTTTTAATTACATGAATAGAACAGAATAATATATTTTCATTTATATCATATGTGTTAATTTAAGATGCCACAACTTTTTTCAAGTATTTTCAAAGTTTATCCGAATAGGGGATCTCTCATAGCTAAGTTTTTAAAGTAATCTAAATGACTAAAAATAAATAAAGTTTTAATAGGTAATATAAAGGCAAGTGTAAATTTCGTCAACACAAAAAAAGTGAATGATAAAATGAAATAAAAATATTCGTCAACTTTTTCAAGTTCACTCGCTCTTGGTAAGAGTGAAGAAAATGAATCAACGCGAGAAATACCACATCTAATTTCTTACATAAAATACATTTTAAGCTCGTCGTGCGAATGCATGTGAGAATGAACATATTATGTATTCCATTGTATTATATATTCGAACCATGTTTGATCGAACTCGCAGTGACTCGAGCCTCGGAAGATTCGAGCCAAAAGGGATGGCTTACCTTCCGTTTATACCTGTCCTTTACATCCAGTTCGAGCCAACAATGAATTTGAGCCATGCGAGTTCGAGCAAACGGGGTATGACTGTATACCATGTATTAATCATCTAATATTGTGAACCTTGTAGGTACACAAGCCCCTAGTTGAGCATCAACGACGTGAGAGGATGAACGCAAGCATTGACCGCCTCAAGCTCCTTATCGCGGACACCATTAAACAACAGGTACGCCCTCACAGCGTATTTTCAAATGTGATTCTATCAAATTGATCTTATGTTGCTCAGTTTCTATTCCAGAAACACATGATTTTATTATTTTATACCGTTCCAAACTTACATCAGCTTGCCATTTCACTTTCTA